>NC_045969.1:23487778-23545883 GCF_010909765.2 Amblyraja radiata
GAATGAGGCACACGTTGAAAAGGTGGTGGCAATGGCAGGGCAGAGCAGGGATAGGTTCCGCACCCTGGTTCAGTCGGGAACAGTCTATGTGAATCTAAGGCGGGTCAAAGACTGGGTGATGTGACGCCGTGTGCAATACTTGCACAAGCGAGCAGACATTTCAAAGAAACCTCAAGAAGTGTAAATATGACCCATCCACTACTGTTGCTTATTTATTTGCCACACCCACACATTTGCATTGGAAAAGGCCTGAAGCCAATTAGTCCTGTGACAATCACAGAAAAAATGACATCGCAAAGGAGGACGATTAGACCTTTCAAACTTCTGCCGTTCGATTCGACCACTGCTGCTCTATCTCACAGCTATCTGACACTGATTATTTGTAACCTCACTGAACAAGAATCTAGTCTGAAGAAGGGCATCGACTATTCCTTTTCTCCAGAGATGCTGCCTGAGCCGCTGAGTTGCTCCAGTGTTTTGTGTCTATCTTGACAATCTATCAAGCCCAGTTTTGGAAACTTCCTTTGACTTCCAGTCTCGGCACAGAGTTCAAAATTTCCACCAGTCTCTGGATGAAGAACATTCCCCCTCATCGTCAGTGATTGGACACTGCAGCGTTTGAACTCAATCTGGAAAGCCCAACCGGTGAAAATTGTTTCCCTCTATCTACCCCTCAATTCCTTTCATCATTTAAAAAAACGTAAATTAGATCGTCTGCAGTCGTCCGTAACCAAAGTGGCATAAACCTCCCCTTTATAATTTATTCCCATGCACGGTTTAACCTTGTTAACCCCTGTGTTGTGCTGGAAGATGATACAGGCAATGACAAAGATGATGATCTTGCCAGTGCAGTTGCCTGATTAGTCACAAATTCCCTGTGGCATTTACAAAATAGCCTAGAGAAATTTTGGGTTAGTTCTTCAAAACAACACCAGATGCAATAACCTGCAGAATGATTCCAGGAGGAATTATTGGACAGTCTTTATAAGAGAAATACGAGAACAATATTTCACATTGCCGCAATCATTTGAAAAATACCCTCATAACACATATCCTCAAATCTCCTATGTCATCAGGATACGTGAGGAAACTATTCTGCCCTTTGATTATCTGCCACTTCTAGGAGCAATCCCATTTCCCTTCATCAGAACTGGGAAAGAGAGAAAACAAATTAATTGCTACCTCTTTCTTTTTTTTCTTCTTTCTCCTTCCCAGTTGACATTGAAATGTTGATTCAGTTTCTCTTCCCACAGATGCTCCCTGACCTGCTATGTATGTGTTTCCACTACTTTCTATTTTATTTCCAATTTCTGGTACCTGCGGTATTTTTGATTCCTAATACCATTCCTCCATCCATTTCCCTGCGACTCATCTCACGTGCCCATCTAAGCCTACCTAATTCCCCTGTCACCCACCTACACCAGGGAGAATTTACAGTAACCGGCTCATCCACCAGTTGGTGCAGTTATCACATCACTGTTAATGGAAGAAGTTAGTATATTTGCATTTCACTGTCAACATCAAACCCAGTAGCAGGCTTGGAAGGCATTTGTATCCAACCACAGTACAGGACAGGGATCACTCGTAAACTAGACAGGTTTTCTTTTTAAGAAGATGTTTCCTCCCAAGGAAGTATCCAGAAGAAGGGGTCATCTCTTACTCTCTCTCTTCCTCAGAGGGCAGAGGCTTTGGAACTCTCTCAAAGGGCAGAGGTACTTTTTTCCTAAGGGCCTGAATGGTTAGCCTAGCAGACGGGAACAGTCATATTAAGTGGCGGAGATGCAAGAGTCTACAGTTGCTGGTACCTTGAGCAAAAAGCAAAAGGCTGGAGAATCTCAGTGGTTTAGTTGACATCTGTGGAGGGAATGGAAAGATGACGTTTTCAGGTCTGAGTGGAGTGGGGGTGGGGGGAGCGGGGGAGAAAGCTGGAAAAGTGAGATGGGGAAGCAGGCGGGCAAGGTGGGCATGAAGGGTTCCCACCCAAACCTTTGTCCATTCCCTCCACTGATGCTGCCTGGGCCGCTGTTCCTCCAGCACTTTGTATTTTGTTCATTAAGTGGCGAAGTGGACAAGGGTGGAGTGACCTAATCCTGTTCCTGATTGGTACGTTGACGTGACAAGCACTGGCAAGGACGAGCTAGCGGTTTTTTGTGACCCTTGCACTACAATAGTCCCCGGACGGAGCCCAGACTCTCGGCGTCTGGCAATTCCTCCCTCATCACAGTGGGCAGCACAGTGGCGCAACTGGTAGAGCTGCTGTCTCACAGCACCAGAGAGCCAGGTTCAACCTTGCCTTGTATTGAGTTTGCACGCTCTCCCTGTGATCCAATGTATTTTCTCCGGGTAATCCAGTTTCCTCCCACATCCCAAGACGTGCGTTTGTAGGTTAGTTGGCCTCTATAAATTGCCCCTTGTGTGCAGGAGGTGTTTGTAACGATGGGATAAGATAGAACTAGTACAAATGAGTGTTCGACGGTGGGCGTGGACTCAAAGGGCCTGTTTTCATGCTGTATCTCTAAACTAAACTAAACAAAACTCAGTCACATATCACTGACAGAAAGTCAGACAACTGCTCACACGAAGACACAGTAGCGCAGCGGTGGAGTTGTTGCCTTAAAGCACCAGAGATCCGGGTTCAATCCTGACTACGGGTACAGACAGTATAGATTTTGTATGTTTTCCCCGTGTCCTGCATGGGTTTCCTGCAGAGATCCCGGAGACATACAGATTTGTAGGTTAATTGGGTTTGGCATAATTGTAAATTGTCCCTAGTATGTGTTGGATAGTGTCAGTGTGAGGGGATCGCTGGTCAGCGAGAACTCGGTGGGCCGATGGGCCTGTTTCCGCGCTGTATCACTGAACTAAAAATTAAACACTCTGTGCCACAGTACCAGCTGCTTCTGTTGGCTGCTGTGGTAGAGGTTAGCCTCCCTCCCCTGTCCAGAGCCCAGCTCTGCTGTGTGATGGGAGAACCGCAATAGGGCCCCGGCCTACTTAACCAGGCTATTCAACAGCAACCCGCTTCATCCAGCAATAAACAGCCCCACCCAGCAGCAAACGGGGATTACCTGTGCGTAGAAATCAGTGGAAGGTGAAGACCGTGACCTCTCGTGCACGTACTGCGGCTTAGCAGGCTCCTGAAAGCTCTGGTCTAGGATGTTGTCCGCAGAGTGGTACCTGCCAGAGCTCCTGGCTTCCGGCTGCTTCTTCTGCTCCCTCCAGGTGGCCTGGTACTCGGCGAAGGTTCCCAACCGCTGGGACTCGGCTTCACGCCCCCCGGCCCCGCTCTCCCCGCCCTGCCTCGTCCTGTCGGGGGGGCAGATGGGGCTGGAGCCGGTGCTCCCTTGCGACCAGCTCCCGACCTTGTCGGGCCTTCTTTGGGGACGGTCGGGCCAGCCGTCGATTCCCAGCGAGGCAGCTCGATCTCGCCCTTGGGACTCTGGGTGCCAGACTGCCTCGTAGCCGCCGGCTCGATCTTGCCGCTGGCCCCCTTCGCCGAGGGGGGGCTGGGAGCCCTGCCTGGGTGCCGGCCTGCTGTAGGCTGTCGAAGGTCCGGCCCCTCTGGCGCCCACCTCGAAGAAGTGCCGCTTGTCGGCCACGGAGGAGGGAGGTGGGGCAGCGGGGCCCGGCACACGGGACCCCTCCCCTTCCTCGGCAGCCCCCACCTCGTTCATCTTGCCGGGCTCAGAGTAGGACCGCAACCTCTGCTCTTGTGTCAGCCTCTTCCTGCCGCCCACCCGCCCGAGCTGGTGACCCCCGGCCGCTCGGCCTGGAGCCTGGGGGTTGCTCGGCAAGGGTGGGGTGGGCGGGTGCCAGCTCCCGGGCACTGGGCTGGGACGAGGGGGAGGACAGATGTTGGGCGAGGTAGAGGGGCGGGGGACAGCCAGAGGACCCAGGTCCCTCCTCTGGAAGGAGGTGGCCCTCAGGACGCGGGCCTGCGCCTCCTTCAGGTCGTCCTTGTAGGTGGCGGGAGAGGAGCCAGGGGGCGGTGAGACAGGGATGGGCTCTTGCTCCTCCGGGCCGCCGGTTAAGGCAGTGGCACTCCTGCTCTTCTGCAGCTGGGCTCGCTTGCTCTGGATCTCGTTGCGCAGGACGGTGGCAAAGCGGTCGCCACGCCGCTGAGGCCTAGTGGCTGGGCCCAGCTCACCCTGGGACCTCCTGCTCTCCTGGGTTAGTGAGTGAAGCATTGGCGTCTGTAGGGGGCAGATCCCCTCGTTCGATGGGCTTAGCCTGTGAGGCTCCCTGTCCTGCCCCTGTCCCAGCCCACGAGGATCCCTGGCCTGCCATAGATCCTGCCCACAGGGCTCCCTGGCCTGCCCTAAGCTTACCACATGTGGCTCTCCGGCCTGCCCTGAACTTAACCCATGGGGTTCTCTGGCCTGCCATATCTCCAGCCCACGTGGCTCCCCAGCCTGCACTAGGCCCAGCCCCTGAGGATCCCTAGCTTTCCCTGTGCCCATCCCCTGGGGCTCCACAGCCTGTACTTGAGCAAGTCCACGCGGATCCCCTGCCTGCCATAGATCCAGCCCACAGTGCTCCCTGGCCTGCCCTAGGCTCTGCCGGCAGCCCCCCTCCCCACTGTGGCCATCCAGGACCGGCTTCTGCCCCACTTCCTCCAGGCCAGCCCTGCCCCTGCTCCCCTCAGATTGGTGCCTGGGTTGAGCATTGGTGCTGGCGCTGAGGCTGGGGGCAGGAGCCGAGGGGTGGGCCGGGCCTGGCGACTCCAGCCGCATCTTGGTCACCGCCGCCACCTGGTGGGGTGACCTGGAAGTGAGGCAGAAGTACCTGGTCTGCCCAGCCTCGGAGGTGGCAACGTCATCCTGGGGGGCAGGGGGTGCCATTCTGCTCTGGCCAGGATCCTGTCGCTGGGTGGCCTCTGCCAGCTGGGGGCCAGGGTAAAGTGCCGCCCTCGAGGATCTGTCGCCACGAGGCCAGGCCGCCTCGTCGCTCCGTTGCCGTGTGTGACGGGGAGGGTACGAGGCCTGTCCCTGTTGGGGAAGCCAGGCTGAGGGAGGGGAGGAGGCCTGTTGTCTGCGTCCCGGGCCTTCCGTCCCCTCCCAGTCTCCCCAGGGCCCCGGCTGCCGAGGGAGCCCGCTCCCCTCAGGCTGTCCCCCACCCCCATGGACTTTGGTTGCAGCGTAGCTGTCGCTGCGGGTGGGCAGTGGGGGGGGAGGGGAGGCCCTCCTGGAGGGCCGGCTGTCAGGTGTGGCCCTCTTCTCGGGCACGTGCCACACAGGCCCGATGTTGGTCCTGAAGTGCCTGGACGCTGGCTGCTCGTCTGACCGGGGGCTGGCCCTGTCCTCGGGGGCCAGGCGGCTCTGTCTCTCCTCCGGCCCCCCCTGCTCGGGCACAGCCTGCCAAGCACGACCCCCGGCGGGCCAGCCGGCCTCCCAGTAGGTCACCCGGTTCAGCGCATTCTCGGTGGAGGAACAGTTGTCGCCGCGGGAGGAGGACAGCGTGTAGTCCGGCGTGCTGGAGTTGGTCGAGAAGGAGCTATAGGCAGAGTCCCTCTTGCCCGGCTGGGCTACCTGCTCCATGCTGTTGTTGGACTTGGCAGGAGATAAGCGGCCAAGCTGGTCCAAACTGTCCATGCTTCCCAGCGAGCTGAACTGGTGGGAAACGCGATGCAGGTTGGTCTGGTCCCAGGGATCCGCGAGGTTGTTGGATGAGGAACTGGGGCAGAGAACAAAAGGGTAGGTGAAGGAGGCCCCCCAGCAGAATCCCACACCCTGGAGCACAATGCCCAAAGACCCACCCCACAACACACCCATCTCTCCCAACCTCCCTCAATATTCCTGACTCTCCTTGACACACCCGCTGACCACCTCCCTCGATACACCTTCCCTGCCGTGATACGCCCAACCTCCACTCAAACATGCTTGAACATTCTCAACAGTCCAGGCCACACTCAACACACCCGAATCAATCAACACATCAGACCCCCCTCAACGCATCCAACCCCCTCCCTCAGTACACCCGCCCCCTCAACGCATCCACCCCCCTCCCTCAGTACACCCGCCCCCTCAACGCATCCAACTCCCTCCCTCAGTACACCCGCCCCCCTCAAAGCATCCAACCCCCTCCCTCAATACACCCGCCCGCCTCAACACAACCGACCCTCCCTCCCTCAACACGCCCGAGCCCCCTCCCAACATACCCAAGTCCTACCTGCCCCTCACACCTGACCATACTCACACACCAATCCCCCAACAACACAACTGCCCACCTCAATGGGGCAAGGTGTGGTGACTCTGCACAAACAGGGAGATGCAGCAATGTTTGGAGGTAGGGCAGCTGTCTGGATGGGCCTGGGATAAACGGCAGTAACGTGAGCAGGTAGCTCTTCAACTGCTGGAAAACTAAAGTAGCAGCTAGTTGGCATTAATTTCCAGGAGCCAAACTGGTGCAGATTGTAAAAGACATCAGTGAAGCAATAACCCTTTGGTGCTCTCATGCAGAGAAAGGCTTTGAGTTAAGGTTGTAAGTCGCCTCTAGCGGTGAACTTGATGAACGTTCATGTTAATTCATGTCTGTGGCGTTAAATGGCTTCACAGCCTTGATTGTTTATTTTCTCTTAAACCTAAAGGAGTAGAGCAAAGCCAAGCAAAGCCAAGCCTCTCAAGCAAAGCCAAGCCTCTCAAGCAAAGCCAAGCCTCTCAAGTAAAGCGAAGCCAAGTGTCCCTCAAGGTAAAGGAAAGTCATCAGCGACCAAGAATCACAAGATTTCCTAGATTTCCAGCTTTATTCAAGGGAAACTAAGCAAGTCCACAGCAGCGGAAGGTAAAGATCCAACTGAAAACCAAGGTCCTCAAGGATGGATAGTGGATGGAGAGTGGGTACAGGTATCTCAAACAGTCAGGATGTGTGGATTCTTCAGCACTGAGAAAGCCATCTACCACACAAAGCCTCACTCACAGAGAGCCAAGGACAGAGTGGCGACAGAATCTGGGATGGAGAAGCAATCATTGTCTGTGGGAAGAAACACAAGGATCTCCACAACCTCTAATCTGTCCTTGACATGAGCACCCTGAACTCCATGCCACTGCAGCCAATCACGGTCAGCCATGCTGCTGTTAGTTTTAGTTTTTAGTTTGGTTTAGATACAGTGCGGAAACAGGCCCTACCGCCCACCAAGTCTGCGCTGACCAGCGATCCCCGCACACTAACACTATACCACACACACTAGGGACAATTTATAATTTTACCAAGCCAATGAACCTACAAACCTGTACGTCTTTTGGAGCGTGGGAAGAAACCGGAAAACCCGAAGGAAACGGGGAGGGAACGGAGGTCATGAGGAGAACATACAAACTCCATACAGACACCACCGGTAGTTAGGATGTGGTGCTGTAAGGCAGCAACTCTACCGCTGTGCCACCGTTATTGAACAATAAGAAGTTGAGAGGGCCGTATCTCACTCTTTAAAATAGCAAGGCATTGAAATCAGATGGCATTGCCACCGAAATTCTAAAATTCAGTGGTGAAGGGCCTCAATCACAAACCCATAATCTCATTGTCTACATTTGGGAGGAGGGGGATGAACCAGGCGACTGCAGAGGCTCCTTAATTTTGACCATATTCAAGAAAGGAGACAAGTCTGACTTTGTTAACCACAGAGAGTTCTTTGTGCTATTGGCCACAGTGAAAATCATTGCCAGAGTCCTCCTCATCCGCCTACTTCCACTGACCACAGGGCTGCTGCCCAGGTCACAGTGTGACTTCACACTCAAAGAGGAGGAGGAGAGGGGGAGTTCGGATTGTGAATCTCAAGGACAAGTGATGAGAGCTCACACAAGTCCTACGTTAGAGGTGGGAACTCACCAACACACAAACTACCCAAGGGCCTGCCCCATCATTCACCTCCTGCCCTATCTGCAGAAGAGTCTATGGTTCCCACCTTGGCCAAATTGAAACCTACAAAATTGGAGTGGAAGAAATTTATCATAGAAAACATAGAAAATAGGTGCAGGAGTAGGTCATTCGGCCCTTCGGCCATTCGATATGATCATGGCTTCATATGATTTGGACATGTTCGATAGGTTTAGAGATATGGGCCAAATGCAGGCAGGTGGGACTAGTGAATCATCAATTCTGAGGAACTGCCTAAGAAGATGGGTGCATAGCAAGGTCTGCTGAAATCTTCTAGGAGCTAAAACAAAGGAAATTTAAAATGTGGTAGCATTCTCAGTAATTTCCTGGTCAAGGTGTAGACCGATGGCCTGGAGACAAGTGTTGCAATGCAACCATGACAGGCAGTGAATTAGAATTCAAGCATTAAATACATTGGAATAAAATGCTTGCACTAAAAATGATTATCAGGTTAGTTCAGGAGACTGTGCACAGATAAAGGATCATCAATGAATGGTGGATAGACACAAAAAGCTGGAGCAACTCAGTGGGACAGGCAGCATCTCTGGTGATAGAATGGGTGACGTTTCGGGTCGAGACCCTTCTTCAGACCCATTCCTTCTCTCCATAGATGCTGCCTGACACGCTGAGTTACTCCAGCTTTTTGTGTTTATCTTCGGTTTAAACCAGCATCTGCAGTTCCTTCCTACTCTTCAATGAATGGTGGAACAGGTGTGTAACAGCCAAAGGCCTACTCCTGCTTCAACTGCTCTCAACCCAGAAAAACATCCCAAGCAAAACACTCGCACAAGTTGCACTGGAGGTGATTAGAGGGGTGGCTTCAGGGACCTCTATAAAGTTGAGAGAAGCAGCCAACGTTTGAAACGCTGCAGCGGAGGACCCCGGTTTAAAACACTATATCTCCCCTAAGAGACTTAACTTTGCAGAAATAAGTGTCCCAACACTTTACAGAAATAAAGATTCAAAGTTTACATAATAAAGGAACTTGTGGACCAATTATTTCAAATGGATATTTTCTTCTGGACTACTTGCTACTTCAAGTGCACCTGTGTCTGTTCACAGACCTTGTACTTGTGATATATCCAAGATGTCGACACATTATTTAAAAGTAAAGGAAAATTAGATGGTGGCAAGTGATCCTCTTTCAGAGAATTAATGGACTCAGGGGGTAAGGTGTTGGCTCATTGAAGGGAATGCTGATTTGTTGAAATATTCATGTATATTGGAAATGGCAGTGATAAACACTTACAAACTCTTATTCCTCTTCATTCAAGGAGTAAATGCACCAAGTTTTACCCAGACAGAGTAGACAAATCAAGAACCAGAGGAGGGATGAAAGATTTAATAGGGACCTGAGGGGCAACATTTTTTTCCCCACAAAGGGCGGTAGGTATATGGAAGGAGCTGTTGAAGGTAGTTGAGGTAGGTGCTGTCACAACATTTTATAAAGATTTGGACATGTTCGATAGGTTTAGAGATATGGGCCAAATGCAGACAGGAGGGATTAGTGAAGATGGGCACATTGGCCGGAGCAGGCATGTTGGGCAGAAGGACCTGTTTCCATGCTGTATGACTCCATGACTCTGGGGTGCCATGTAATGTCGACCTGGGCCTATCCAGTTGAGTGGAATAACTTTGGTCCCTTGAGAGGATTGAATAAGGGGGTATATTGAATGGCTGCTTGTGCTCCATCTCTCCTGCCTTTCAGTTCCACCGATCACCGCTAAAACCAAACATTTTCCCCAAAGATCAGCGGACAAACCATTCCATCCAGAATTTGCAGGCCCAAACCTAGAACAGAAACAGGGCCGAGTGTGGCACTCACGTGGCATGGTGTCTCGAGTGCCAAGAGGAACGCATTCCGCTGGAAGATAACTGAATTGTGGCCGTTTCCTGAGGGCTGTCTGTGAACTTGGTTGAATGCCAAGAATGAGGGCGATCAACTGGTTCATTCCGCCTAAGAGGAAAAAAGAGAGACAAGTAAATAGGGTGTGAAACACAGAGAACGTGACCTCTGCTGCTCTCAATAAAATCACCTGCTATATACAAATGCAGCACTTCAATTAGTCAAAGACAAAAGATGCCCATGAAAATGTAGCCAGTCACGTTAAAGAAGGCCAACCAGTGGTCTGATTTGTAGAACTTGTAGATGCTACTTAATACACAAAGGACATAAAGTGCTGGAGTAACTCAGCATGTCTCGCAGCATCTCTGGAGAATATGGATAGGTGGCATTTTTCAGACTGGTTCAGGTCTGGTTTAATGTTTACACTGGTGGTGTAGATCAAACCTGCGGGGCCAGATAGCACCAAGTACTCTGACAATCATTTTTCTTTTCCTAAAATGTGTTATGCCGAACATTTTCAAAAATGCCTGCCACACTTACATTAATTCAAGATGTTACCAACTCTTTGAAGTGTTTAGCTTCACACTGGGGGTCAGTAAATACAAAGGGAGGCCCACCTTGAGAGTCCTGCCTGACTGGTGCAATGTATGTGACATTAGCATAAAGTATCAATTTTCCACTGACACTTCTAACACCAGAAATGATTGGCCACGTGTGAGGCCGAAACTGACTGGGTGCTTTTGATCAGGGAAGGAGGAGAAATAGGTGCCCAACTCAATAGAAATAACAGTTTATTAATAGCAAACTGGAAAATGGACAAATTGATTGCGCTAAACAGAAAGTGGCCAGCCTTCGCTCACTCTCTCTCTCGTACACTCTCTCCCTCTCAGATTAACCTTTTTATTTGCAACTCCTGCCATCAAAGGGTAAATCAAGTGAAGGCGCTCTGATGTTTTTCATTCAATTAAATGGCTATCAAGTTACGGTCGCTCTCAACATCTGTGCTTGAAAGGACTCAGATTACATTCAGAGAGTTGATCTTCAACAACAATTGCAACTTTCGACATGCACGTGTCAACATAAGTATCAGGCAGTGAAGGCGGAAAGATAGGTGTTGCACTGTTCTCCAGTTTCTTTGATCTTTTACATCTAATGAGCCCAAAGTCTGCGTGAATTGGCAAACAGATCTCCTAAGAGATAGGTTTTCCAATGACTATGAAGCTCCCTTGATGCCTATGCATGTTTGACCTTCGGAGAGTTTCACTGGAGCCTGGGTGTATCCCAGGCACCTGACCTCACTGGGAATCTAGTCTCCCCTTGGGAAATACCTGTTCTTCACAATAACATGTTCACAGCAAGTTTTTAGACAGGTCACCTCATCCTGAAACAGAAGAGTGGTAAACATGGTTTTCCCCTTGCTTTCATAGATAGATCCTTCTCCTGCTTCTACTCTGCGTCCCATAGTTCAGCTCTCCCACCCCCTCCCGCCAGATGGATCAAGACTAGAGTTCCCCTGGTCCTCACCTTTCACCCCACCAGCCTCAGCATCCCACACGTCATTCTCCAACATTTATGCTACCTCTAATGTGATCCCACCACCTGTCACATCCTTCCATCTCCATCTCTTTCTGTCTTCCGCAGACACTGCTAATTCCCCAACTGTTTGGTTCTCTCATCCATTCCCACCCAAACCACCCACTCCCCAGATACTTTCCCCTGCAACTGCAGGAGATGTAACACCTCCTCCCTCACATCCATCCAGGGACCTCAGCAGTCAATCCAGATGAGACAGAGGTTCATATGCACCTCCTCTAATCTCATCTACTATAGCCCGTGTTCCCAATGTGGCTTCCTTCACATCGACGAGACCAAGGTAGACTCGATGACCATTTTACAGTCTGCCAAAGCCCATTGGATCTCCGATTTGCTACCCATTTCAACTCCTCTTTCCATTCCCATATTCACCTTTCTGTCCTAGGTCTCCTTCATTGCCAGAGTGAGGCCACAAGCAAACTAGAGGATCAGCATGGGTAGCTTACAAGCTAACGGTGTGAACAATGAATTCTCCAATTTTAGATAACCTACCAAAATCAACCTCACTCTTCACCCCCTTTCCCTACGCTGCACCTGGATGGACTTGCACTTATTTCTCCCCTCCCCCTCCACTTCCACCTAAATTCCTTCCTCTGGCTTCACAATTTGTGACTCTTTATCTCATGCCTTTAGTCTTTTTATCACTGGCCTTTGACCAACCATCTGCCTATCAAAAACTTCCCTCACCTGTATTCACCTATTATTTGCCAGGTTGTGTCCTGCCCTTCCTCTCTTCCAGCTTTCACCACCCCACCGCATTACAATCAATCTGAATTATTCAATTTCGAAACATCATCTATCCACGTTATCTAGAAATGCTGCCTGACCTGCTGAGTTACTCCAGCGCCTTGTGTCTTTTTTTTGTGAACCAGCATCTGCAGTTCCTTTTTTCAGCAAGAATATGTCACTTATATCCATACACCAATAGCAGGAGCTGCGGCCAGCCACTCAACTCCTCGAACCTATTATCCTCATCCAATTAGATGATCTATATCTTAACTTCACACACATTGTGTAAAAAAATGTCTAAAGAGTCAAGCATGTTTTATTGTCATATGTCACGAAATGGAACAATGACATTTTACTTCCGGCTGCACAACATATGTAAAGATCGTACACAGTAAATACCACAATAAACAAGAAAAAAAAGTTCAATAAATTCAATAAAACTATATAGTGCAAAAAACAAAAACAAAGCCCTGAGTCCCTAGTGCAGGGGTTCCCAACCTTTTTTGTCCCGTTTATCCCGGAAACTTTAATAGCACATGACAATGTCATTTTACTTATTTATGAACAACTAATGATGAACAGATACCGGTATACCAGAACCAAACACAGTCAGTCAATGAGAAAAAATATGTACAAATCCCAGAATCAACAAATTTACCCCCTGGGTAGGCAACATTTACAGGTTGTGAACCCTTGCCCTGGTGCAACCCAGGAGGTGGTAGTGTTCAACAGCCTGATGATTGTTGGAAAGAAGCTGTTCCTGAACCTGGACGTCAGTTTTCAGGCTCCTATACCTTCTTCCCAATGGCAAGAAACAAATGAGAGTGTGGCCAGGGTGGTGTGGGTCCTTGATGATGTTGGCTGTTTTTTTGTGGCATCCTATTGATCCCTTCAATGGTGTGGAGGTCAAAATCCATGATGTCCACCATTTTTTGTAATCTTTATTCCTGGGCGTTCAAGTTGCCAAACCAGGCCGTGATGCAACTAGCCAATATGCACTCTACCATATACCTGTAGAAGTTCAAGAGAGTATTCATCGACACACCGAATCTCCTCAATCTTCTGGGGAAGCAAAGACATTGATGGGCTTTTTTTAATCAATGTGCTTGGCCCAGGACAGATCTTCAGAGATATGCCCAGGAATTTGAAGTTGTTGACTCCCTCCACCACTCGTCCATCGATGAAGACAGGTTTGTCGATCCTCAGCCTTCCTCGTCTAAAGTCAACCCGTTATTCCTCGGTTTTATTGACGTTGAAACCAAGGTTGTTGTTCTGGCACCAGTTAATGATCAACCTACCTCCTATACTCTGTCTCATCATTATCCGGAATTCATCCAACAGTGTCGTCGGCAAGTTTAAAGATGGACTTAGAACTGTGCCTGGCTACATGGACATGGGAATAGAGTGACTAGAGCAAAGGTCTGAGCACACAGTCTTGAGATACCCCAATGCTGATGGGTATCGAGGAGGAACTGTTGCCAATTGTGTTCAGTTGATGAGGAAGTTGGGGATTGTGTTTCAAAGGGATGCACAGAGACCCAGTTCCCTGAAACTGTCAATAGGTTTGGAGGAGATGATGGTATTGAACGCTGAGCTGTAGTCCATGAACAACAGTCTGATGTACGTTTTCATATCTGATTTGGCTGGAATAGTTAATAACTAGGTTCGGTTCAACTAGCGATAGCAGTAGATACTACTTTGTCAATGTCCCCTCCATCATGAGATGAGAATTTTAACCAAATCCAAACAGAGATGCATTCTAGTCCCTTGAGAAAATCTTACTTTTTCTGACAAAGACATGTTACCTTAATTTCCCATTATTGCACAATTGCCAGGCATACTATACTACGGCATGTGCCTACAATGAGTTTCATGCTTTGATACGACACAGGAACAGGAACAGCAGAAGACAACCAAGATCACTCACAACACAGACACTCACATGACAACACCACAGATGAAAATGAAGGACTAACATCAAGACAGTGGGATGCCAGCCTGTCATTACTGAGGGGTTGCATTGATGCTGGAATGGGGCGGGGGTGGTGAGGAGGATCAATGGGTAGGCATGCTGTTACCTCATGGAAATTCTCAAGATCTTCATCAGAAAGCTCCTTGCCACATCAGCCTCAGTCTGTGATGGAATTTTCTGTGCTACAATATCCACCATTTTGCCCTTCCTGAGTGAGCCAAACAATGAAAGGAAGAAATTCAGGCGAGTGGAGATCTGGAGACAGGAGGTGTTGGAAAGTGCACAAAGTCGCACATTGAAGTGAAAGCCCAGGTGCTGTTCAATGAAAGGCATACTTATTTGGATTGAATTTGACCTTCATTGGTTCAATAATAATTCTGACTATTGACTGGCAAAGGATTACTCCAACCAACACATCTATATGTCTTAGACATGCATTAAGGACTTCTCATTCTGTTCAACATCTCACTGGCAA
The DNA here is from genome assembly GCF_010909765.2 of Amblyraja radiata. Taxonomy (NCBI): domain Eukaryota; kingdom Metazoa; phylum Chordata; class Chondrichthyes; order Rajiformes; family Rajidae; genus Amblyraja; species Amblyraja radiata. Next base: position 23,502,263 of record NC_045969.1, read on the forward strand.
ATATCTCACTGGTAGTTAGAATAGCAAATGTATGTCGACCCTATTATCTCTGGCTCCTTTCAAGAGCACTCTGCCAAGTCAATACTAGACCATTCTCAAACACCACCCGCCAACATTGGTGTGTTTTTATCCATCTTAATTTCCTAATCTTTCGGACTTTATGTCCCAGACTGATTCCTGGGATGTCAGGACTTTCATATGAAGAAAGACTGGATAGACTCGGCTTGTACTCGCTAGAATTTAGAAGATTGAGGGGGGATCTTATAGAAACTTACAAAATTCTTAAGGGGTTGGACAGGCTAGATGCAGGAAGATTGTTGCCGATGTTGGGGAAGTCCAGAACAAGGGGTCACAGTTTAAGCATAAGGGGGAAATCTTTAAGGACCGAGATAAGGAAAACATTTTTCACACAGAGAGTGGTGAATCTCTGGAATTCTCTGCCACAGAAGGTAGTTGAGGCCAGTTCATTGGCTATATTTAAGAGGAAGTTAGATGTGGCCCTTGTGGCAAAAGGGATCAGGGGGTATGGAGAGAAGGCAGGTACAGGATACTGAGTTGGATGATCAGCCATGATCATATTGAATGGCGGTGCAGGCTCGAAGGGCCGAATGGCCTACTCCTGCACCTATTTTCTATGTTTCTATGTACTTTAGGCAAAGGTTCCACGGGAATAGCCCTGGAAGCAATCACTTTCCACAAAATAAATAAAATGATAGCCAATAATATTTTCTACCTCATCACCATTTTTCTGCGTTATCTCCATAGCCCTTGAAAAATCAATCAACCTCTGTTTTAAACCTCCGCGCCATCCATAGTATAAAATCCCAAAGATTTCCATCCATCCATGAAAACATTTCTTTTCATTTCAGTCCTAAATGGCCGATCGCTTGTCTGCAACTGTAACCTCCTGGTTCTAGACTCCGCAGTCAGAAGAAAGGTCCTCACGCCCCAACAGAAATTGATAGGCTTCAATTAGATCTCATGTTATCTAAATTCAAGAGAACACAGACCCCGTCTTCGCAATCAGTCCTCATACGGCAAGCCTGTCATCTTGTAAACACGCGAGTGAACCTTTGCTGTACTTCTCCGATAGTTTCACCTTTTCTTACGTAAGGATGTGGAAACTACACACACTAATCCAGGGTGTGTGGTCTTACCAAAGCCCCAAGTAACTGCAGTAAGTCTCCTGTCCTCAAATCCTCTCATAAACCACTTCACTTCTGCATCTCTTGCTGCACCTGCATGTTTGGGTTCAGCTACCTGTTTATGAGTGAACCTCAGTCCCTTCGGGAATGTTGATGTTCATTTAAAAAGTAGTTTGCTTCTCTGTTTTATGCACCAAAGTGGCGAATTTCACATTTTCCACTTTATCTTGCTTTGGCGTGTTCTCACCCAGCCATTCAGCTTGACTTTGTTCCCTTGGAACTACACCCTCCTTCCCAATTCCAATCCCACTTAGTTTTGTATCCTCAGTACATTTGGAAATGTCTGGCGTTTGGTTGGAGCACAAACACTGATCCCAGAGCAGAATGCCACCAGGAGGAAAAATGTGTTTATTACCCGCTTTTTTGCTTTTTGTCTGATAACTAATGCTCATTCCATGCCTGTCTACCAGTCCCAACTACCAACTCTCACCTCATTAACCAACGTCCTGCACAGGACATTCAAATAAAAATGTGCAATGCCTACTGCTTCCTCATTATCTGTTCTATCATTCAATCTGCAAAGAACTCCAGTAGTTTAGTCAAACAAGATATCACATTCATAAATTGAAGCTGACCTGGCAGTATTATTATCCCTTCCAAGATGTTTTCATTACATCCATAAATGAACAAGCCCTTATCTTTGAACAGCAGCCGACAAATGCTCATCATAGGTTAACCTACTCATTCCTGGGATCATTCTGGTAAACCTTCTCGGGACCCTCTCCGGAGCCAGCACATCATTCCTCAGATGTGGGGCCCAAGATTGTTCACAATACTCCAAATGCGGCCTGACCAGCACCTTACAGAGCCTCAGCATTACATCCCTGTTTTTGTATTCTAGACCTCTTGAAATAAATGCTAGCATTGCATTTGCCTTCATTACTACCGATTCGACTTGCAAATTAACTTTTTGGAAATCCTGCACCAGCACTCCCAAGTGCCTTTGAACCTCCTATCCTATGGATGCTCTCAGGTACACAAAATTGCTGGGGAAACTCAGCGGGTGCAGCAGCATCTATGGAGCGAAGGAAATAGGCGACGTTTCGGGCCGAAACCCTTCTTCAGACTGATGGGGGGTGGGAAAAGAAAGAAGGAAAAAGGGGAGGAGGAGGAGGAGCCCGAGGGCGGGCGGATGGGAGGGTGGGAGGAGACAGCTAGAGGGTGAAGGAAGGGGAGGAGACAGCACGGGCTAGCCAAATTGGGAGAATTCAATGTTGATGCCATAAGGACGCAAGGACCCCAGACGGAATATGAGGTGCTGTTCCTCCAATTTCCGCTGTTGCTCACTCTGGCAATGGAGGAGACCCAGGACAGAGAGGTCGGATTGGGAATGGGAGGGGGAGTTGAAGTGCTGAGCCACCGGGAGGTCAGGTTGATTATTGCGGACTGAGCGGAGGTGTTCGGCGAAACGGTCGCCCAACCTACGCTTGGTCTCACCGATGTAAATCAGCTGACATCTAGAGCAGCGGATGCAGTAGATGAGGTTGGAGTAGATACAGGTGAACCTTTGTCGCACCTGGAACGACTGCTTGGGACCTTGAATGGAGTCGAGGGGGGAGGTGAAGGGACAGGTGTTGCATTTCTTGCGGTTGCAACGGAAAGTGCCCGGGGAGGGGGTGGTGCGGGAGGGAAGGGAAGAATTGACGAGGGAGTTGCGGAGGGAGCGGTCTTTGCGGAAGGCAGACATGGGGGGAGATGGGAAGATGTGGCGAGTGGTGGGGTCACGTTGGAGGTGGCGGAAATGGCGGAGGATTATGTGTTGTATTTGCCGGCTGGTGGGGTGAAAGGTGAGGACCAGAGGGACTCTGCCCTTGTTGCGTGTGCGGGGATGGGGAGAGAGAGCAGTGTTACGGGGTATGGATGAGACCCTGGTGTGAGCCTCATCTATGGATGCTCTCCCCTGCCACAGGATGACATTAAACAATACACAATGTGTGCAGGAGTAGGACATTCGGTCCTTCGAGCCAGCACCGCCATTCAATGTGATCATGGCTGATCATCCCCAATCAGTACCCCGTTCCTGCCTTCTCACCATATCCCCTGACTCTGCTATTTTTGAGCCCTATCTAGCTCTCTCTTGAAAGTATCCAGAGAACAGGCCTCCACCGCCCTCTGAGGCAGTGAATTCCACAGACTCACCGCTTTATGTAAGAAAAAGTGTTTCCTCGTCTCAGTTCTAAATAGCTTACCCCTTATTCTTAAACTCTGGCCCCTGGTTCTGGACTCCCCCAACATTGGGAACATATTTTTTGCCTCTAGCATGTCCAAACCCTTAATAATCTTATATGTTTCAATAAGATTCCCTCTCATCCTAAATTCCAGAGTATACAAGCCCAGCCACTCCATTCTCTCAGCATATGACAGTCCCGCCATCCCGGGAATTAACCTTGTAAACCTACGCTGCACTCATGGCTCTATCCCTAAATCTCATCTTCTGATCTCTTATTTCCTTTATTAATCAGAAGCAGAACACCAATTTCCCTTTCTTGACTATCTCTCCCTCTCCCACTCTCTCTCTAGTCTCTCTCGAACACCGACCTACTTGACCAAGCCCTCTCTCAGATCCTTTTACTCGGTCTCCATCTTCCTCCTACTTCTTCCTTCCTGCAGCTCTATTAAAATTCAATATTTCCCCCTTGACCTGCAGCTTCAAACAGCTCGATGTGTTATAATGTCATTGCCAGCTGTGGGACTTTGCTGTGCACATATTGATTTACTTGCATCCTGCAATTTTGCCCACATAAAACGCAAAAGCATTTTTTAAAACGCCCCTTTGCGATGATCTGAGATTGTGAAAAGTGCGGTACAAATCCAAGGTCATTCCTTCAGCTGCTGAGGATGAGGGTCCTGTTATAGTGACCCACACAAAGCAAGCAGTGCCATACTGTGGCTGTCGATGAGGACTGGCTGCACCTTGGGGAACCAAGCTACATGAGAGGTAGAACGAGAGTGGGAATGCCACATCCGTGTGGAAAGTCACACTCAATGGTTGAACAAGGAAACCACACTTAAAGCACAAAACTGTTGCTGAGAGGCAACTGGTAATGCCCTATAAATTCCAGATTACCAGCACTAAAAAGTTATAAAGCAGTATATGAAAAAACCCATTGCAAATGGCACTCAATCCTGCTCGTCACTACATGGTGGAATGCAATGCTGTAACCAAAGCAGTTAGCTCTATTTCTTTCAAAAAGTTTCTGTCTACAATCCAAGCGGACTGCCCAGTGCATTACAGTGGGAAGCTGCATTCTTGGAAGAATTTTTATTTTGTGTAGACAGTAAACCCTCGCAACAACGGACCTCTATATCAGGGATGCTCCGGTTACACCCCTCCCCCCCCCCCCCCCCCCCCTACTTTTTGCCAGTTATCTAATGAGCTGGTTGCGGGAGTGGAGAGAGCGGGTGGCATGATAACCGGACCACTCCCTGGAGCACCGTTTGTGGAGCAGGGGCCGTGTCGTTCCCTGGCCTATCAATTCTCACTTGTTTACCCCCCCCCCCCCCCCCCCCCCCCCACCACAATGCCGTTCCTCCTGACTCTGGGTTAAACTTGACCTCCCCCACTCAGTTATAGCGGACAATCGGCAATGACGGGCAGCACCGCCCGTGGTCTGTTATAGCGAGGGTTTACTGTAATATTAAACCACAGGCCCGTCTGCTCCTTCTCAGGTAACACGTTACAGCAAGGCAGGCAAGTGACTCCAGGACAATGTTTTATCCTTCAGTAAAGCAGCTCATTTGCTAATTGGTGTATTTCATGGATCTGCTCTCAGTCTCTACCTTTGGACAACACCACAACTCTAACAGTGCTTCATTAACCAGGGAGCACATTGAGAATAATCAGAGAGCAGAAATTGCTGAAGAAACACTCACAACTTTATTTTACCTTTTAGAGGGAGACAAGACGCAGAGTCTGTGTGACTAAGTCACAACACATCCCCCACGGTCCTCGTGAGGGTTTACCAGAGGGGGATCGGGGACATGTATACCCAAATCTGCTCAAAAACTAAGTGTAACAAGTGTAGCTACCCGATTGCTTCCTAGGAATTCCTGACCACTCAGGATGAAGTAGGAGCATTCGGGATGGTATCGACAACTTTGTGTGCACACATGGGGAGCGCGCAGTGGCCGAGCCTAAACGACGGCAGGAGCCCACCACCCGCAATCTGCCAACCCCCCTCCCCTTAGTTCTTAGCCACCTCCCGCCCTGTCTGTGGATGAGCCAGTGATTCGCAGTGTCTTCATCGTCCAGCTCAGAACCCGCAGGATCAGAGTGGAAGCAAGTCACCCTCCATCCTACAGGACCACCCAAGAAGGAGGAGAGGGTCAGATCTTGCAGTTAGAGGCAGGGGAAGGAATTGCAGACAGCACGAAGGATTTCACATCAGTGAATAAACAGGCGGTTGGCACAAAGGCAGCCTGCGGCCAAGTCGGAAACACACTCGCCAGGATTTATCAATGGAATCGGTCTTACCGAAGCAACACAGTTAGGTGGGGACGCGACTCTGATGGGAAGAGGTGAACGGCCACTTACAGGCGGAGGCTGAGAGACCCCATGTCTGTGGCAAACACCAGAGTGTGAACTGCAGCCTCCTGGGTTTGTTGCGCTCCAATCCCAGCCGGTGAAGGTCGTCAGAGCGGCTTCAGAGAACAACAACAACAGAGCGTACGATGTCAGGGTGGGATCCAGGCTGTGTAACGAGCAGCCTCGGCCTCTCAGGCTGCTCAGTAGGTCAGCTACATGAATTCAACATTCCTCGCATAGTCAGCGGGCTCACATCCGCACCTCCCCCCTCCCCATCCCAGGTAATTCCAGCTGACCCTGGCCCTCCGATTGGTTGCTATGGCCGCAGCTAAGCCAAGCATTAAAGGCTTGGTCTGCCAGAAGCTCCCTGTGTACACATGCTGTCAGGCAGCCCGTCATCACCACTCCCCCCCCCCCCCCCCCCCCCCGCACCCCCCCACCCCTCCAAAACCATGGGAACACGTGTGGCCCATTCAGCAGCTGCTGCTTAACAGCCAGCTTTATATAGAGCATCATCTTGGAGGGGTGTGGAGTGCGAGGCATTTTCTTCTCCAGCCCCTTCCCTTCCTTCTAAAGTTAAGCAGTTAAATGGAGATACACGGAACTGCAGATGCTGGAATTCTGAAAGCGATGGAGGAACTAATTGATAGACACGAAACTCAATGGGTCAGGCAGCATCTCTGGAGAAAATAGATCGCTGATGTTTCGGGTTGGCACCCATCTGCAGACTCTGAAGTCTGAAGAAGGGTCCTGACCTGAAAAGTCACCTATCCATTTTCTCCAGAGACGCTGCCTGACCCATTGATTTCTTCCAGCATTTTGTGTCTATCTTTAATATAAATCAGCATCTGCAGTTTTTCTTAATTACAGAGCAACTCTGCAATAGTGGTCAGGCAACAACCGTGGAGGGAATGGACAGGCGAAGTTTCAAGTCAGACTGATCATCAAATGATGTTTCAGGTCAAGACGTTTCTTCTTCAGTCCGCAAAAGTATCCCGACCCAAAACCTGGCCTGTCCATTCCCCTCCACAGATGCTGTTTGACCTGCTGATTTCCTCCAGCTGTTAGTCTTTTGCTCGAGATTATGCAGTGTGTCCAGGCAGCGTACGCTCTATGGCTGTGGAGTCATCTACAAAACCATTCCTATCTGTCAGCCACATGGTCACTTTCTCAATTTCTGCTTCTTTTTCCAGTTCAGGGAAAGTTGTCGGCAGGTTTTTAATCAACTTTTAGTTGTTAGCACTAATCTTGAACGGCACTGCACTATAAAGCAGTGCCATGTCAAGAGTCAAGATTGTTTCATGGTCATATGTACTAGGACGGAAACAATGACATTCTTACTTGCTGCAGCTTTATACATGCACATTAATGCAACAACACAAGTAAATGTACAATTAATTACCAGCTATTACAAGTGAACCAGATCACGTGGGTGCAAGCCAAAGAACCTAGTGCAGCCTTAGTAGCCAACCAGTCATCAAAGCGTGAGTTACACAGAACTCCCAGCCAGCAGGGATTGGCTTCATCAGGTTCAAAACCATCCACAATTCCACTCCCTCACTACCACCCTTACATGGGGTGTCGGAGTATTAGTTACGGAGGTCTTGTGCAGCAGAACTCAATACCATCACCTCCTGGTTCAGAGGGCTGTGGGCTCAAGGCCCATTCCAGAGATGTGAACACAATGCAGGCTGACATTCTGGCTAAACAAATGTTTAGTTTAGTTTAATTTATTGTCACGTGTACTGAGGTACAGAGAAAAGTGTTTTTGTTACGTGCTATCCAGTCAAGCCTTACACAGTCGTACAAGAGTTTAACTGAACAAAACGGAACAATGAAATTCTTATCTGTAGCAGCACAACAGACATGTAAACATATTATTCTATAAAACCCATAATAAACAATAAAAAAAGTTAAGTATATAGAAAAAAGTGTTTAATAGCCTGATGGTTTTAGGGAAGAAGCTGCTCCTGAACCTGGACGTTACAGTTTTCAGGCTCCTATACCTTCTTCCCGATGGCAGGAGTGAACTGAAAGAGTGGACAGGGTGGTGTGGGTCTTTGATGTTGCTGGCTGTCTTTTTGGGGATAGAGGGAATTAACACAGTGCAAGATTAAATCTCGTAAATTCCAGAAAGATAGTCAAATTATTCAGCACTGTGCTTTGGAGGAACAAAACTTCAGCTGAGACATTATCTTAAAGACTTAAATGACCCCAAAGTATCATTCAAAGAAGAGCAGCACTTATTTAATGGCTTTGTAAATATTTGATTAGTGTATAAATGTAAATGTAAATAATTTGGTGTACATATAGTGGCCGGTGTACATATGGTGTGCATATAGCTGCTAAATGTGTATAAGATAATTACAAGCAGTTGAATAAGGGGTGGGAATTAATAAGCTTTGGCTTCTTCCTGCTCCTTTTCGGACACATACGATTTCATTTATTTATAGATATTGTTTATGACACTTTATAAATATTCTTGTTTTGTTTTTAGTATGCTGTTTCACACTTGCTTTTTATTATTTTATTCTGTTAAATAATCAATTAAATAAATAAATAAATAAATAAATAGATGCATTTAGATGTGGGTGACGTTTCTGGTCGAGACGCTTCTTCAGACTGGAGAAGGGTCTCGACCTGAAACATCACCCATTTCTTCTCTCCAGCGATGCTGCCTGTCCCGCTGACTTGCTCCAGCTTTTTGTGTTTATCTGTGACTTAAACCAGCATCTGCAATTCCTTCCCACACAATATTTATATGCTCTGGTCGGTGCCACAGCCATGGACGTTTGCTGTGTGCAAATTGGCTTCTTTAGACACTGACACGGTGGCTATGATCCAAAAATAGCTCAACCCCTTTGTTAAATCAGACACCGAAGGTAATCTATGAAGGCAAACTTTGGTTTCCTTAAACTGTGAGTCAGGCAAAAAAAATCTTTACTGCAGCTTTTGTTTGAAACATTACACAATGGTAATCAACACAGGAAGAAATTCTGCTTCTTTGCAATCAACTGCAGCGCTCAAGGTCATGACAAGCAACTAGACAAAAGCAAATGATTTCCTTTGGAAGACAAAGGTGCTCCTGAGAAACTCCAACCCTACAACGGAGCCTTTATATTTATGAGCATCCTATCTCACCAGGCTGTCCTGTCGGAGGTCATAAAGACTTAGTTGCTCTAATGGGGTGGGGGAGGTGCTACATCGTAAAGCTACAATTAAGGGGCTCCAGGGACACGTAAACTGTACTGATCCTTGAGCAATTCATGTGTTACCTTAAACCTTCAGATTGCGTTACTGCCCATTAACGAGCGAGCGAGTCCTAATGGATCGGTTCACTTCCAATGTTCTCATGGGAGGACCACGTTCATATAATCATGGGGCTGGGGAAAGAATGAACTTCTAAGTGCCCCTCAGTACAAGATACACTTCTGGAGACTATCTCCCTTAAAGGGATGCATTTGGGTTGCCAATGATTCACAACTGTTCTGGAGTTCATTGGAAATAAAGATTACTTCTTGGGCAAGCACAGTGGTGCAGCTGGTTTTGCGATTACTTCACGGCACCAGAGACCTGGGTTCGATCCTGACCTCAGGTACTGTCTGTGCAGAGTTTGTACATTCTCCATGTGACCATGTGGGTTTCCTCTGGGTCCTCCCACAACCTAAAGACGTGCAGGTTTGTAGGTTAATTGGCCTCTGTAAACTATCCCCAGTATGTAGGGAGTGGATGCGAAAGTGAGATACATAGAACCAGTGGGAACAAGTGATCGATGGTCAGCGTGGAGTTGGTGGGCTGAAGGGCCTGTTTCCATGCTGCTGTATCTTTCAATCAATTTAATCAATCAATTAATCACCTGCTGTGAGGCAATTAGAAGAAACGTACAGGCATTGAAAAGTTTAACTTGCTCACCGTTGACAAATTGAGGCCTTTTGGCTCATCAAGTCCATACTGACTCCAAGCAGGACAATCTCAACAGTCCAATTCCCCTCTTCATATCGTCCTGCAACATGTCCTCTCTCTCTCACCTACCCATCAGTTCCCATTTCATCCGTTAGCCATTAACGTGTACTGAGGGGTAACTCTTGGAGTAACCAAATAATCCAACAGTATGCACATAGTATGTGGGACATAACCAGCGAGCTCCCTTTGATTTGTCTACCATCCACCTATACTGGCACTAACATACAGTGACCGATTCATTCAACAACACACTTATTATGGCAGAGATAGAGATTTGGCCCATGCTGGTTCCGGGTAGATCAAAGCCATCAATCCCATTCCCTTCTTATAACTGTACTTTCTCTCTCTAACATGTCCACAAACTTCCCATTTTGATTCTTTTTATAATTATCTTGCACTAATTGGTCATTTACATTGACCATTTAACCTACCAACAAGTCTTTGGGATGTGGGAGGAAACCGGTCGCAAGGAGAAGGTTGGAACTCCATCCTGGCAGCTTGGAGGTTAGCTTTGAAGCTGGATCTCTGGAGCTGCAAGGTTGCAGCTCCACCCACTGCGCCACTTTGTCTTCGACTCATCCTGCCTGCGATGGGGAGCTGCACTTTTGTCATGATGTTGATTCCCACAACAAATGTAACTCTTGCCAAGAGTTCAAACACTCAGGTCACCTTGACAAACATAATGATCCCACTCCACCCAGAACACAATCAAACCTGAATTAAATGCAGCAAAATGCAACAACAACTATATATTACAGCATGGTGGTGGATCTTAACTAGCAGCCCACGCAGCAAATCCTGCAGGAACAAGTTGCATTCAACAGCCCTGGAAAATAAATCACTACAAATGGGTGGAACCTGCACTTTCATCGCCTTCAAGACACCCCAAAGAAGATTTTTCACCAAGCAACTGCTCTTTTGAAGTGTTATTACTGATGGGATATAGAGCAGTAGACGTTGGATGGAGGGTAAATGTCGGGTTGGATTTTCGTCAGAGAATGCCATGGGATCTTCATCTCTCTGAAAGGAGAAAGGGCATCTTCAGCTCAGGATTTGGTGAAGCTGATACTGGTCATGTCAAGGTACTGCCCCCCAGATTTATCACAGGGTGAAAATCATGCCCTCCGTGTGGCCATTCAGGGTTGCACTGTTTTCCAATGAAGCAGGATGTTGGTGTGGATTGAGTTCTGTGGGAATAAACAGTTGCGCTGTGATGCATTATGTCAAAGATGGAAGGGTCATAAGGAATAGGAGTAGAATTTGGCCATTCGGCCCATCAAGTCTACTCCGCCATTCAATCATGGCTGATCGATCTCTCCCTCCTAAACCCATTCTCCTGCCTTCTCCCCATAACCTTGTGTCTATCTCCAACACTTGGAGGATGGTCCTGCCAAAATCAACCCCTTGTTGCCTGATGTCTACACTACCCACTGGCACCCATTACACTGGATCATTCTCCGATGAACCAGCCAACACAGGGTTACTTTGTCGTGGGGGTTTCTGCAGCAAGGCAGAGTGAGTGCCAGTGGGTTATGGTCCTACAACACAGCGGGTACAGTGACACTACACAACCGGAGTACTTTGGCAAAGTAATTACCACACACGGACTAATTAGGTTTCAAAGTCAACATCTTTGTACGCATATTTACTCCATGCTTTGCTTACTAGGCAAACATGAGCTGCCATTCTTAATTTTCCATTATGGAAGGCATTGAAACAAATGCAAATGTATTCTCATCTAAATGTTCTCCTAGTTACCTGCAGCCTGTCTGCTCAACCAGCAGGTGGCAATGTGGTGCCAGTGGCACATGGACAAGCATGGACTATGAAATTAAAAAAGCCACAAAGTGCTGGAGTTACTCAGCGGGTCAGGCAGTATCTCTGGAAGACAGGGATAGGTGACGTTTCGGGTCGGGACCCTTCTTCAGAATGATTGTGGGGCAACGGGGTGGAAAGAAAGCAGGAAGAGAGGAGGAGCAGGACAAAGCCTGGCAAGTTATCAGTGGATAGACACAAAAAGCTGGAGAAATGCAGTTGGACAGGCAGCATCTCTGGAGAGAAAAAATGGGTGATGTTTCGCGTGACAGAATTTAGTATGAAGTATCATCCATCAAATATGGAAGCAAATGGTTTGTAAGATGTACCTAGTCGGAAGAAGGGTCTCAACCCAAAAAGGCACCCATTCATTCTCTCCAGAGATGCTGCCTGTCCCTCGGAGTCACTCCAGCATTTTGTGTCTACCTAATCCTTGCTCTGCTGGGGGAGGATGGGATTTGGAAATGGAGGGAACACTGTTGAAAGCTGGCTTCTATAGTCCAAGGTAACCATTGTTAAGGAAAAAAGGAAGTCACGTCAGTGGCACTTGAAGTGGAAGGTCTTATCATCAGCGCAAATACAATGCATACGTAAAAACTAGGTGAACAGAGGCAGGGTGGGAGGTGCAGTATATATCTGCAGGAGGTTGCGAGCTTGCAGTAGATAATGTACTCAAGCCCTAGGTCCGACTGGAAGCTTCAGCTCACCAGTGTGAAGACATGTGGTCTCCCAGTTTATAGAAATGTGATTCATTTCCAAACAGAAATGAAACGATTATCTCACCCAAAACAATTTATTCAACTTTACCCTGGCTTTGAAACTGATAGAGATCTTCAAACACTTTAAACTGACATTCCTTCTACATTCTTGCAAACTGACATTCTGCATATCACAGAAGTTATCTCTATAAAGGGCATCGTACAAATGGTCAAACACTCAGGTCTAGTGACTTTAATTTGTTCAGTATGGCGAAGATTTTAGCGTGAACATCAGCAACTTGGCAGCTACGTACATGAATGAGGGCAAGATCCTCATGCCTAGCGATTCAGCCCAGTTGGTGGCAGTACATATGCTAAACAGCAGAGTCAGCACTTCAAACTGCGCCTCCACAGTTCATTCCATTGGCTTCAGTCAGTCAGATTTAAAAGGCGGGGCACTGTGCACTGATGCTACATTTAACGTCCAAAAGCAAAATACCGCACACGTTTGAAATCTGAAACAAAGGTCAGATAATGCTGAATATATTTAGCAAATCTGTTAGCATCAGAGAGAGAAACAGAGAGATCAGTCATCAAATGCAGAGTCATCAACAACCCAAAACGTCATCTATTCCTTTTCTCCAGAGATGCTGTAGTGACTCCAGCATTTTGTGTCTATCATCAATTTGAAACGTTGATCTTCCAGATACTGTCTGCGCTGCTGCATGTTTCTTGCATTATTTTAATGAGGAAGCACATGAAAAACTTCTAGCCTGGGATGAATTTCAAAGTATTAAAAAGCTTTACCTAAAGCCCCAAGGTCATTAACTTAATTTACTTTGCATGTGTAATGTAGTAACATGCACTGGGTGACTCACTGCTGAATAACGAGACAATAACACACAGGCAGAGCCAAGGGATGAGGGACTTAGCCAAATGACCAAAAGTAACTTTTAAAGAACTTAAGGAAAGTGAGGAAGGAGGAGATAGAGGTGTTCAAGAAGGCAATACCAGCACAGGACCCACGCAGATGGCTCAAGAAACACATGGAGGAGGTGTCAACAAGAGTAGGCTGCAGAGCCTGGGGTTCGTCCAACAAAGACAAGTATTTAAACTCAAGCCACTGCTGGACTGGATCATATCCTGTCGTAATGTGGCACAGCCCAGCTCTGCGTCCTCCATAATTCCTGCATCCTCCACCTAGTCATTTCACCACACCTTCCACGTACAAACCAGCAAAAAACAAATAGCTGAAGGAACTCAGTTGGTCAGGCAGCATCTGAGGAGGGAATGGACAGGTAATGTTTTGGTTGGGATCCTTCTACAGACTGATAGGAGCAGGGGGGAGGGGGCAAAGCAGGGAAAGCAAGGTGGGGGGAGGACAAAGCCTGGCTGAAGAAGGGTTTCGGCCCGAAACGTCGCCTATTTCCTTCGCTCCATAGATGCTGCTGCACCCGCTGAGTTTCCCCAGCAATTTTGTGTACCCTGGCAAGTGTTAGATGGATACGGGTGAAGGGGGCATTTGATTGGTGAATGGGTGGAATAAGTGCCAATGGCTAGAGATGAAAAACAGAAAAAAAGGATGTCAGATGAGGAGAGAAGAAGAGAACTGAAATGTGAAGCCAGAGAACACGAGATGAGGGGAAAGAGAAAGGGGAGTGGGATAAGTGAAGAGATAAAAGTGAAACAGGAACTCAGGGGATGGGAGATTAATGTACAAAGGAGGGGAACAGAGTCAGGTGACTGAGGTTGTAGGTGACGGTGGGGGAAATGGGTGCACACCAGGATGGGGGGGGGGGGGGGGAGAGGACGTGGGTTAAAAAAAAAGATGGGGGTTATTACTTGTAAGTGGAGAATGCAATGTTCATAACAATAGATAATAGACAATATGTGCAGGAGAAGGCCATTTGGCCCTTCGAGCCAGTACCGCCATTCAATGTGATCATGGCTGATCATCCACAATCAGTACCCCTATCCTGCCTTCTCCCCATATCCCTTGACTCCGCTATCTTTAAGAGTTCTATCTAACTCTTTCTGAAAGCATCCAGAGAAGGTCTCCACCGCCCTCTGAGGAAGAGAATTCCACAGACTCACAACTCTGTGTGAAAAAGTATTTCCTCGTCTCCGTTCTAAATGGCTTACCCCTTATTCTTAAACTGTTCTGGACTCCCCCAACATCGGGAATATGTTTCCTGCCTCTAGCGTGTCCAAACCCTTAATAATCTTATATGTTTCAATAAGATCCCCTCTAAATTCCAGAGTATACAAGCCCAGCGCTCCATTCTATCAACATATGACAGTCCTGCAATCCTGGGAATTAACCTCATGAACCTATGCTGCACTCCCTCAATAACAAGAATGTCCTTCCTCAAATTTGGAGACCAAAACTGCACACAATACTCCAGGTGTGGTCTCACTAGGGCCCTGTACAACTGCAGAAGGGCCTCTTTGCTCCGATACTCAACTCCTCTTGTTATGAAGGCCAACATGCAATTCGCTTTAATGAAGACCAACATGCCATTCCTATAAACCCACTGACTCCCATGGCTATCTAGACTACACTTCTTCCCACCCTGCTTCCTGTAAGGACTCCATCCCCTACTCCCAATTCCTCTGTCTACACCGCATCTGCTCCCAGGATGAGGTGTTCCACACCAGGGCATCGGAAATGTCCTCATTCTTCAGGGAACGGGGGTTCCTCTCCTCTACTATAGATGAGGCCCTCACCAGGGTCTCTTCAATACCCCGCAACACTGCTCTCTCTCCCCATCCCCCCACTCGGAACAAGGGCGGAATCCCCCTAGTCCTCACCTACCACCCCACTAGCCGACATACAACAAATAGTCCTCCGTCATTTTCGCCACCTCCAACGTGACCGCACCACTCGCCACATCTTCCCATCTCCCCCCCTGTCTGCATTCCGCAAAGACCGCTCCCTCCATAACTCCCTAGTCAATTCTTCCCTTCCCACCCGCACCACCCCCTCGACTCCATTCAAGGACCCAAGCAGTCGAACCAGGTGCAACAGAGGTTCACATGCATCTCCTCCAACCTCATCTATTGCATCCGCTGCTCTAGATGTCAGCTGATCTACATTGGTGAGACCAAGCGTAGGCTTTACGATCGTTTTGCCGAACACCTCCGCTCGGTCTGCATTAACCAATCTGATCTCCCTGTGGCTCAGCACTTCAACTCCCCTTCCCATTCCGAATCCGACCTTTTGTCCTGGGCCTCCTACATGGCCAGAGTGAGCACCACCGGAAATTGGAGGAGCAGCACCTCATATTCCGCTTGGGCAGTCTGCACCCCAGCGGCTTGAACATTGACTTCTCCAATTTCCGGTAGCCCTTGCTGTCTCCTCCCCTTCTCAGCTATCCCTCAGCCCTCTGGCTCCTCCTCTTCCTTTCTTCTTCCCGCTCCCCCACCCTACATCAGTCTGAAGAAGGATTTCGGCCCGAAAAGTTGCCTATTTCCTTCGCTCCACAGATGCTGCCTCACCCGCAGAGTTTCTCCAGCACTTGTCTGCCATTCGCTTTCTTCACTGCCTGCTGTATCTGCATGCTTACTTTCAGTGACTGATGAACAAGGATCTCCAGATCCCGTTGTGCTTCCCCTTTTTCCAACTTGACACCATTTAGATGATAATCTGCTTTCCTGTTTTTGCCATCAACGTGGATAACCTCACATTTATCCACATTAAACTACATCTGCCATGCATCTGCCCACTCACCCAACCTGTCCAAGTCACCCTGCATCCTCATAGCATCCTCCTCACAGTTGACACTGCCACCCAGCTTTGTGTCATCTGCAAATTTGCTAATGTTACTTTTAATCCCTTCATCTAAATCATTAATATATATTGCAAATAGCTGCGGTCCCAACACCGAGCCTTGCGGTACCCCACTAGTCACTGCCTGCCATTCTGAAATGGACCCATTAATCCCTACTCTTTGTTTCCTGTCTGCCAACCAATTTTCTATCCATATCAGCACCCTACCCCTAATACAATGTGCTCTAATTTTGCCCACTAATCTCCTATGTGAGATCTTATCAAAAGCTTTCCAGGTACACTACAGCCACTGGCTCTCCCTTGTCCATTTTCCTAGTTACATCCTCAAAAAATTCCAGAAGATTAGTCAAGCATGATTTCCCCTTCGTAAATCCATGCTGACTCGGACCGATCCTGTAACTGCTATCCAAATGTGCCGCTATTTCATCTTTTATAATTCACTCCAGCATCTTCCCCACCACCGATGTCAGGCTAACTGGTCTATAATTCCCTGTTGTCTCTCTCCCGCCATTCTTAAAAAGTGGGATGACATTAGCTACCCTCCAATCCACAGGAACTGATCCTGAATCCATAGAACATTGGGAAATGATCACCAATGCCCCTTCCCCTGGCTGTAGGAAGTTCGACCCCCGACAGCCCCCGTCTGAAGCCATCCCCCTGCCCCAGCTGCAGGACGCTCTCCCCTCCCCCACCGGCACCCGACAGCCTGATGCCGTCTCCCTCCACTGGCTACAGGACGCTCCCCCCACTGGCCCCCGCCTGAGGCCGTCCCGTCCCCGGTTACAGGTTACTCCCGCCTGAAGCCGTCCCTTCTCCCGGCTACAGGATGCTCCCGCCGTCCCCAGCTGCAGGATGACCCATAATATCCGTACTAGCCCTCTGGAAACCAGTCCTTTCGGACCACAACATCTGTACCAGCCCTCCAGAAAGCCCGATGGTTGCTGGGGTGATGCTATTTTTTAACATGGTGGTCACAGTTTTCAGGCTTCAGCACCTTCTTCCCAATGATAATTGCAAAATGACACTGTGGTCATGGTGATGTGGGTCTTTGGTGATATTGGCTACCTTTGGGGCCGGCCAATTTCCGAGGGTTCACCCTCATGAAGGATCTTCTAACCTGCACTGACCTTCCTGGCATGTCTTCCTGGTCAGCATTGCATATCCCCTACATTCTTCTGTGTATGCTCTCACTCTCTCACTGCACACCATGACTAGATAAGCTTGTTTACAGCTTATCGCTATGGTCACCTCCTTCACCCTCTCAGAGATAACCCTCTCCCCCGCAATTTTAAACCCTTCTTTCATCTCCTTCTCATGAGGGGTCTTCAACTTGAAATTAGCTGTCTCTCTTCCTTGCATATGCAGCCTGACATGCTGAGTATTTCCAGCAAATTTTGCCTTTATTTAAGCTTTAAGTTATGTTTTGTCAATGCCTCTCAGAGGTCTACATGTCTCATTGAGATCACCTCTCCCTCTAAACTCCAGTGAGTGTAGACCCAGCATAAACTCCCTTCATTTTATAATATCTCACCCAGCAAATCCACTCCCCTGGGCAGGTATATCCTTTAGGTATTGACACTGAAACTGCACACTGTACAACAAATGAGGTCATTGCAAACGCCAGCACAATCTCTGCGAGATCTTTTTGCTTTTGCCCTGCAACCTCTGACATGCCACTTGCTTGTCTACCTGCATGTTTACATTCTGCCTCTCGTGATCCAGCTTACCCAGATCCTTTGTACATCAACAAGTAATCGTTTCTCACCAAACACACCTTTTTTTCCCACTCTTTGTGCAAAAGTATAGTTTTCTTTCTCTCCCACATTATACTTCACCAGCCCCCTCTCATCCACTGACGTGCTGTTCCCAGCTCCCAGTGCTGCAGCTTGTATACCCACTGCCTCGTAGCGCCAGTGACCCAGGTTTGATCCTGACCACCGGTCCTGTCTGTGTGGAGTTTGCACGTTCCCCCTGTGAGAGTGTGTGCTTCCCCGGGATGCTCCGGTTCCCGTCCATGTCCCAATGTCACACGAGTTGATGGGTTAGTTGTCCCCAGCAGGTCCATAAATGGTAGAATCTGGGGAGAAGAGTCCATAGAAATGTGGGGAGGACCCACAAGGTGACTGGAATTGCTCAGTGAGCTGGCATAGACTTGATGGACTGAAATGGCCTTCTTCTACACCACAGGGAAAAATACAGTATCATTGCAGTATCCTTACATTCAAGTGATGAATATAAATTGCATCTGGTCCAGTGGCCTGCACTGACAGCTCACCAGGTATAGTCTGTCCACCTGAACACAACACACGCATTCCTATGGATCATTCACTGACGCATACTTCTTAATTAAGTATCACACCATTTCAATGCAGATACACTGTACCCTCGGCAGTGGAGAGGAAGGTGCAAGGAGAAGGGGTATTTTAAATTTGAGGTGTGCCGGGAAGGAAGGGTCTTGATGCAAGTCAGGACAGGGGCAACAACAATGTGGAGATATCTTACCACCTCCACGGTGATGACCTGCCGATGGGCACTGAGAGAACTACCGACAGGCACAGTGGCACAGCTGGTAGAGTTGTTGCCTCACAGCGTCGGACACCCGGGTTCGATCCTGACCTCGGATGCTGTCAGTGTGAAGTTTGCACGTTCTCCCTGTGACTGCATGAGCTTCCTCTGGATGCTCTGGTTTCCTCCCACAACCTAAAGACGTGCGGGTGTGTAGGTTAATTGGCCTCTGTAAATTGTCCCGAGTATATTGTGAGTAGGAAAGTGAGATAACATAGAACTAGTTTCAATGGATGATCAGCGGCCAGTATGGACTTGGTGGGCTGAAGGGA
The DNA here is from genome assembly GCF_010909765.2 of Amblyraja radiata. Lineage (NCBI taxonomy): Eukaryota > Metazoa > Chordata > Chondrichthyes > Rajiformes > Rajidae > Amblyraja > Amblyraja radiata. Next base: position 23,521,096 of record NC_045969.1, read on the forward strand.
CTGTTTCCAGGCTGTATCTTTCAATCGAAAAATATTACCTCAGCACCCATGCTCAGGGTAGGTCCAGTGTCAGTCTCACTTTCAACCTCATCTCCCAAAACGCTGACTTGCCCACCGGCCTCGACGGAGTACAGCATGCGGCCCCTTCTTACAGGGTCTGACTGGCTACATCCTTGACTTGACATTGCTTTGTCCAGCGCACAAGCAAACAGCAACAACAGAAAAGGAATGCCAGGTATTTATCAGCAAAACACTGAACAGTTACCTCAGTCATTTCCCATCCAGAAGGTCAAAGGACACACGCTGGGGGAAAGAATGTGGATTGATGTAGCACCCCTCCCCCCCCATCTCACAACGTCAGGAAGTACAGAAACAAGTGAGAGTCAGTGAGCACCTTTCCACAGGGCACGCTGCTTATGTAGAAACCATCGCACACAGCAATCTGATGACAAGATAATCTGATGTACCAAGACTGACTGAGGGACACCTCAGGGGCAAGATGGATGGCTCAGGAGCAAGAGAGATGCAGACACCTTACGGATAGGGATAGGGACAAGGACAGAGACAGGGAGAGGGTGGAGGCAGATAGCTTGAGGGCACAATAGATGGCTCAAGAGCAAGGTAGAGGCAGAAGCCTCAGGGACAGGGACAAGGAGAGAGACAAGGAGAGAGACAGCTCTGGGACAGAGCAAGGGACTGATGGCACAGCAATGGCTCTGAGGGCGGGACATGATTGGAGGTAGGCATCAGGGTCAGGGAAGGAGGGGGAGAATTATGCTCAGGGATGAGGGGGAGGGGGTGTCTGCTCAGGGGACAAGAGGGGAAGGGGAATGGGAGGGGAGAAGGGGAGAGAGAGGGGAGAAGGGGAGAGAGAGGGGGGGAATGGGAATGTCTTCTCAGGGTCAGGGGGCCACTATACTCATACTGTAGCAATGTTACAAAATTTTGAGATTTTAAAAATCAAGTCTGTAATTTATCCCATCAGATAAAGCATAAAAATAAGTTTAATTTGACACCTAATTCACTTTCATATCTCAAGTATTTAAAAAGTTATGGCCATTTTCATACTCGGAAATTAGCATCTTGTTCCCTATTGATTTTCTATGGACATAACAAAAAAGTTGTGATTGTGAACAGTCAAAAGCCCATAACTTTCTTAAAAATTAAGAGAACTGAATGAAATTTTCAGTTATCATAGATTGAAGCATTCTGAAACAAATATAAAATAATCTTACTTGGATGACCTGAAATTAAAGCATATAATTAGTTAGTTACCTAATTGTAGCTAATTTCAGACTTCAATTACTAGATCTAAACATCTATCCATTTCTTAATAAATGATTAACATTTTTAAATAGCCTAAATGTCCAAATAATATTCACAAATAATTCACAATAAAACATGATTTTTAAATCTCATTTACATTAATTTATAGGCCAAATGGAAGGAATTCAGTGTTCAATTGCTGTAAATAAATGCCCATTTAAATCAGCTTTCCAGTGGGTCCCTGTGGAACGCGCTGGTTTAGAACGTTCACATTGCGGTAGATTTGTGCCCTCAAATGCCCAGAAAAATACTGCGCGATATAATGGGCCCAAAATGAGCTACTCGCAATATTAAACTTTGTATAACGGGATCTTTAGAAGCCCTTTTTAATGTAAAAATATACAACCTACCTTCTGTGGTTTGCTTTATGAGACCCTGCGGTTGCTGGCGGTCGCGGGTTTATAGATTGATTTTTAAACTACTATAACTATTATTCAAGGCCTTTAAACCTAATAATAGCTTTTGCGACGGGGTCTTCCAGCGATTTTTCGTTAATAATTAACTAGGCTGAACATCTTCGATTTGAACAGCCTAGAGAAAATCGCGTTTTAAACCCGCCCCCTCTAAACGGCGCCAAAATCGCGCACACCCGCAACGGCAGATTTTCAAAGACGCTTCAGGTAGGCTTTGCAACATACCTACATACTGCACACCTGGACATCGGGGAAATAATATTTGTCCAGTATGCTACAGAGTGCCTGTTCCATGCACCACGTGTCATGACTACGAACTGGTGCTCACGGTTTGCATGTAACATTGAGAAGTTTCAACCAAAATGCAAATTAATGCAAACTATAGTGTAGAGACAGAAAATAAGGTACGATGCCCACAATTCAAGAATTGTCTTTTCATATTTCCTTACAATTCTGAAGGAGTTCACTTAATCCGTCCAGTCTACTGTGCCAGTCTCCGGCAACTCCAACTGTACCGTACCTCCATTTTCCCTGTTTAACCTTTTCCTGGCTCATGTACTGTGGCCTGATCCAGGGGTAGTTAACAGGAGCCAACTAACCTAGCAGCATGTTCTTGACCGTAGGAGGCAACTAGAGCACCGGAGGAAAGCTACACAGTCAAAGGAGGCCAGGGTATCGAGGGCTGGGGGAAGGGGACGTAACAGACTTACTTGGCCCAGGTGTGATGAATAGCTTCCTGACATCACCCAGAACAGGGTCACCGTATTGTTCAGCATCTCCTCCTGCACCACAGGGGGCGCTGTCTCTCAGGAGAGGTATAAAAATGAAAACACCATCAACCCTTTGATGTGGACCTAAAAGCTGTTAATGTTCTATCTTGGACAACGTTTAACCCTCCAGTGACAACAACAAACGTTATCTGGTCACTGAGTTGCTCCTTGTTGGGTTATCTGTTTGCAAGTTAGATATTTCCTACATTACAACAGTGGCGCTGTCAGCGATGGAAGCCTCGCCAATAGTCTGTCCGTCTTTTCGTCTTCTTTGTTATTTTTAGTGTGTTTTAAAAAGTTTGTGTTAATGTTTTCTGGTTTGTTTTATGTGTGGGGGGGGGGGGGGGGGGGGGGGGGGAAACTTTTGTTCAATCTCTTACCTTGCCGGAGATGCAATTGTTTTCCAGATTGCATCTCCGGTCGCTCTGCGGCCTAACATCATGGAGCTGGCGGCCTTGCTCGAGACTGACTTTGAGCCCCACCGCGGGGACGTGGAACTACCATCGGAGCCTGCGATCCCTTGCCTGGGATCGACGCTCCATCGCGGCCTGGGGATTTCAACATCGAGGAGCTCGCAGTCTCAGGTAGAGACTGATGTCGGGAAGCTCCAAAGTAGCAGAAGGTTTGACCAGCCCCGACCCGGGGTCCGATTGCCCGGCACGGGGGAGCTGAGATCCCCCCTTTGTGTGAGCTTGATCGCCTCGATGCGGAGGGCCCGACCGCCGGCTACGGGAGCCAAGATCGTCCCATCAACGAAAGGATTGAGGCCACCGATCGTGGGAGAACAAGGAAGGGAAGAGATTGAACTTTTTTTTTCGCCTTCCATCACAGTGAGGAGTCACTGTGGTGGATGTTTATGTTAAAATATATTTTGTTTGTTTTGTTGCCTTTTATTGGTATGACTGTATGGCAAATCAAATTCCTCGTATGTTGCAAAACACATTTGGCAAATAAAGTATGATTATGATTATGATCACTTGACAGTAGTCTGTTATTGGCTGTCAAGCATTTAGGGGTTCTTGAGTTTGTGATAGGTACCAGTCTCTGTTTTTCCCCTCTGCTCTCCACAAGGTGTTCGGCCCTCACCAGACTAAATCTCACTGAAAAGCAGAGCCATAGATTTGATCCTCAAATAGTGTTTTGAAACACATTTGTCTGCAAATAATTGTTGGCATTTCAGTGAGCATCCAATGCAATATATTATTGGGAAATTTCCTTTCACTACACCAAAGATCACAGATCAGTCCCAAAGGGTCACACATGAATCTACACAAACAGCAACACTGGAGGCTGTCATATTTCTGTGGTCACAAGAGAGCCAGGAAAGTACAGGATCAAAATAAACCGTGCCACAATGTTGTTATTCATCAAATGTACCCCAAAGGAACAATGGGCAGAACACCATTAATGTTTTTGTAAAGCATACCTTTGGGATGGAGACACTGGTGCCCAGGTTGATATTTATTGCCTATGCCTAGTTATCGATAAGTGGCAGTAGGCTATCTTATGCAGTCAGTCCATTGAGAATGCTCCCACTGTGCAACTAGACAGGGAGGCCCCACATTCTGATCCAACCACAATGTTGGAACAGGGATATGTCCACAACAGCATGGGAGCGATCCTCATGTTTTCACTTTCTACAGATCCGAAACGCCGTTTCAAATCGCTTCCTGCATAGATCACAACGTGTAACCCAAGCTGAAAACTGTTCTATCGGGTAACGCAATACTGAGCACTTCATTTAGGATCTATTCCACGTTAATAACAGTGACTCGGCACCTTGTTCATGAATGATTGATGAGAAGGCCCAAAACAAAGCTGGCTGGGCCCTTCGCAAAGTAATCAATGGAAAGAAAGGAAACCAACACCTTAGTACTTCAGCGAGCCCACGGCTGTGGAGTCTGGGTTCATTATCAGTCCATAAACGGAAGCATGAATTTGCATTAACATAGCACCTGTCTCAACCTCAGGTACCCCTCAGCAATTTACAGCCAACAAGAGGATTTCAGGGTAGTCATTGCTGTGTTCTGGGAACGAAAGCAACTATCAGTCTACAGGCAGGGACAAACAACATGGCAATAGCCAGTTCATTCATTTTTAAAATGTGGGGTAAGACATAAATGGTGTCTTGGATTCAAAGGGTTTCCTCCACAAGAGGGCATCTATTTCCAGCAGGGCATCTTAAAGATAGCATTTCCATCAATACAGCACTCCCAAGAACTGTTGGTCAAACTTAAGTGTTTGGAATAAGACTTGAACCAATGTTTTCTCTTCTCTCAGGTGCACCTAAAATATACCAAGAGGCTATGTTAAAGCAGCACCGGATATCACTTTCAATGCACTTGCCAACATTTGGTTCGCAGTCGTCATTACTGAAGATGAACTGGTCACCAACACATTTCTGTTTTTTCGTGTAAGCATTTTCCACATTATCCATTTCATAACCAACAAAATATTCATTTTAGAATTACATTTATGACAAAGTTTAAACCATTTGTCCCAAACTCAGTAACAATTCTGTAAACTGGAAGATCCCCAAGTGTTTTGGAAAGTAAATTGCCATTCCACGGATGTTGCCCAACCTGATGGACTGGATCCAGGAGTTTCCACTTTTAACATTCTTCATCACTGTGCCAAGTAGAAGTGAGCAGTGCCAGTGTGAACATCTCCCCCCCCCCACCGCTTTGTTTCATGCCTCACCTCCTCACCACCATCTTCAGCGCCTTGTGCGATCCTTTCACAAGGCAGATCGCCTCTTGCCTGAAGCCATTCAGGACCACGTCGTTGATGCTGACCAACTCGTCTCCAATCTGAAGCTTCCCCACTGCTGCCGCTTTGCTACCTTCCTCAATCTGTGATGAAATTAAAGAGAGAATGAGAAAAGAATTCCTCAAACCAGTTTACTAGTTCCGAACTAGATATCTGCTTCCTGAACAGCCAGTGCAAAATGATTTATAAGCAATTTTGAAAATGACTTTGAATAAAAATTATAAACCTCGTACAACAGGGAAGAGGCATCCTTAAATCCAGTACTATTAGCAAATGAGGTATCAGCAACCTGCTTCATTTAGAACACCACTTGCTGTACCCTCTCCCGACAAGAAACACAGCTGGTTTGAATTTGTAACAAATTTCCAGTGCAAGACTGATTTACTCATCAGAAGCTGTTTCAGCACCTTGGGTGAATGGACAAAAAGGAAAACCATCAAAAAGAAACCAGTGTGTAAAATGAGGGATTAATTTAGAAATACATACTTTCTGCTTTATTTTTCAATTTCATGTTTCAGTTTGTGCCAACCTTGTGTCATGAAAGGGGATAGACAAATCCACACTCTGTCTAAGTCGCATCTGCGCCTAGGATGAGGTTTTCCATACCAGGGCATCGGAGATTTCCTCATTCTTTAGGAAATGGGGGTTCCCCTCTTCCATTATAGATGAGGCTCTCACTAGGATCTCCTCGATATCCCGCAGCTCTGCTCTTGCTCCCCCTTCCCCTATTCGTAACAAGGACTAGGACAGAGTCCCCCTTGTCCTCACCTTCCACCCCATCAGCCGTTGCATACAGCATATAATCCTCCAACACTTTCGCCACCTCCAACGGGATCCCACTCCTGGTAACATCTTTTTATCTCCACCCCTTTCCGCTTTCTGCAGAGACCGTTCCAGTCGAAACTCCCTGGTTAACTCCCCAACCAAACCACTCCCTCCCCAGGTACTTTCCCCTGCAACCACAGGAGATGCAACACCTGTCCCTTTACCTCCCTCCTCGACTCCATCCAAGGACCCAAACAGTCTTTCCAGGTGAGGCTGAGGTTCACTTGCACCTCCTCCAACGTCATCCGCTGTTCCAGGCATAACTTCTCAACATCGGCGCGACCAAGTGCAGGCTCGACGATCGTTTCGCTGAACACCTTCGCTCAGTCCATCTTAACCTACCTGTTGCTCAACACTTCAACTCCCCCTCACATTCTCAATCTAACCTTTCTATCCTGGGCCTCCTCCATTGTCAGAGTGAGGCCCAGCACAAATTGGAGAAACAACACCTCATATTTCACTTGGATAGCTTACACCCCAGCGGTATGAACATTGACTTCTCTAACTTCAAATAGCCCTTGCTTTCCCTCTCTATCCCCTCCCCCTTCTCAGTTCTCCCACCAAGTCTTACTGTCTCCGACTGCATTCTATCTTTGTCCCAGCCACTCCCCTGTCATCAGTCTGAAGAAGGGTCACGACCCAAAATGTCACCCATTCCTTCTCTCCAGAGATGCTGCCTGTCCTGCTGAGTTACTCCAGCATTTTGTGTGTGAGAGGGGAGGGAGCCCCGTGGAGGCCGAGCGAATCGTGTCGGTGACGGTGGTCTGAAGAAAGCGCTGTCGACCAGGGGCTACAACGTAAGTCGTAACAACAGCTAAGTCAACTGGACAGTGCCGCAGTTGGTGAAGAAGGGCTCGCTGGTGCCCCTCGGCAACTCAGCCGGGAGTTGCTCTCCACCATCTCCCTCGTTTTCACTTGCCTTCCCAGTGTCACAACGACAGTGGCAGAAAGTGGAAGAGCTGCAAACCCAGGCGATGCTTTTATATCTATGAAGCTTATGGGAAGCCCTCACCCATCCTCCCATTGCAATAACACAGGTTATTGTGGAAACGGGACCACCCATTGTGAATTGTTTACATAGGTACGAGTTTAGGTAACTCGCATATTACAGAAGGCGGGAAGTGCCTGTATGTATACATTTTTGGTATTGACACCAGTTTTGAATTTTAACCAATTTATGAATCAATTTCTAGCTATTACAAATCTCCACCCCTATAAATACACTATACTAAAATACCTACAATGCGCTTCCTCCAGTTTTTTTGATTTATGAAATTCTGCTTACAAAACATTTCCTAAGAGCATATCTCTTTTGCAAATGAAGGAATGGCTGTAATTGTCGAGAAATGTAAGCATTCCTGGAGAGTACTCCTCCGTTAATCTCTCCTAATCTGGAGCAGCTGCAATAAAGAATAGAAGCAAGAACAGCAATCTCAGCAGTTTAAGTCTCCGCAGGAATTCAGTAAAATGAATGATGACTCTCTCCACGTGCACTTTCTCTTCTCATTCCAACCTTTACCACACTTAGCTGAGTATCCATAATGCCAAGGATTTCCAAATATTTCAGTGAAACATTTCTCTTCATCTTTAGAGTCATGTCATGGAGGGCTGAAAGAGCCCCTTGGGCCCACTGAGTTCATGCTGACCATTAAGCACCTATTTACACTAATCCCATTTTAATCTCCCCACATTCCCATCAATTGCCTGCAGATTCCGGCACTAACCTGCATTTGGGTCGTAGCAGGAAACTGGAACACCAGGAGGAAATTGGTGCCATCACAAGGAAAACGTGTGAAGTTCACACTGACAGCACTGGAGGACAGGATTGAACCTGCTTGGCTGTTCAGTTTAGTTTATTGTTATGTGTACCGAGGTATAGTGAAAAGCTTTTGTTGCTCTCTAACCAGACAGCGGAAAGACAATACATTAATGTATTGCCATGTCTGGAGCTGTGAAGTAGTAGCTTTACCAGCTGTACCACTGTGCTGTTCTTCATACCAGCCTAGTCTACTTACCCCTTCTATGAACAGCAAACTGCTATGTCTGACACCAACTACGAATCTTTGCCATACATCTCTTATCACACATATCCTTACCCAAGTTCCAGCCACTTGAACCTGTAGAAGGAGCCTCACAGTCCACCCTCTCCTTATTAAATGTTTTAAATAAGACTACCTCACATTCGTTTGCAGTCTTCAATTTCTCTGATCGCACAAGTGATGGAGAAATGATACACTGCTGTCATATTTCAGACCTGATAAGAAATCCTGCATTACTACAGTGCCTTTTACGGCATCCAGAAAATAATTCAAGTACTCCGAGGTCATTGAATCTTTTAAACCATGTAGGAAAGGCAACAACCAAATTGTGCACAGCAAGTTTCCGGTGTGAGAATAATGTTCAGCAAATGAAACAAATTTTACAACTGAGGAAGGCCATTTGGCCCATTTTGGCTGTGCCAGTCAGAGAGATGTGGAGCCTATTCCCAGAAGCAGTCCTGCACGTCACAGATCTTCACATACATATCTCAGGGCTGCCAACATTGATTGAGAGTTGGGAGTGAGAAATTGCGAGAGACCAAGCCCGAGGGAGCGTAGCGACCGAGGGTGGGGGGGGGGGTGGGGGGGGGGGGGGGGGTGGGGTGGAAGGGTGTGGGAGGGGGGTGTCCCCTCTCCCATTGGTACGGAGCTTTTGCATTTTTCAGCTTGAAATTGTGCAATCTGGTGCATACTGTAGCGAGTCTTTTAACTTATACTTGAGTGCAATATTTATGCTTTAAATTGGATTAGCTATGAATAAGGTTAGGCTAAATTACATTCCTAATTACATTCCACAGTAGTGCCAGGCTCTGATCAACAGGTGCAGCACATGAATGATCTTAGTGTATTCATGTATGGAAATCAGATTATAATAAAACACTTGGCCCATGTTGAATAACCTGGATCTCACCGCAAACATGGTACTACTCTTGACCTTGACTCCAGTTTCATAGCTTCTCTCATTCCTGACCCTGAGTCCAGCCTTACACCTGGCCCCCTATTCTACCCTGATCATAGCTGCTTACCTGCTTAGGTTCCCAGTGCTGAAACTCCCATTGTCACAGCTTTGACTGCACGCCTAGAACTATTCCAGACCTTGACTCTGGATGCACACTTGGTTTTGCTCCTAGCCCCTCTGCACTGACAATACATCTGGTTCACACATAAAGCCCCATATCTGGACTTAACCTATTATCTTCAAGTCCACTGGTGCTTATCTAATGCGGTAATCTTTTATGGGGCACTTCACAGACCAAATTTTGTATCACAAAATTTGCTGCATCCATTGGCTTCCTTGTTATCTAACATGCTAGTTACTTTGTCAAATAAGTCATTAATTGGTTGAACACAATTTCTCATCCATACAATTATACTAACTCAGCTGTATAAGTATTTAAGAAGGAACTGCAGATGCTGGAAAATCGAAGGTACACAAAAATGCTGGAGAAACTCAGCGGGTGCAACAGCATTTATGGAGCGAAGGAAATAGGTAACGTTTCGGCCCGAAACATTGCCTATTTCCTTCGCTCCATAGATGCTGCTGCACCCGTTGAGTTTCTCCAGCATTTTTGTGTACCAGCTGTATAAGTATTCTGTTACCATTTCCTTCATTTTCCTAACAAACTGTCCTGAAGTCATTTTCACCACCAATATTTTCAGTATTTTTGCTGTCTTCCTCTCAGCTGGGACTTTTCCGAAATGCAAAGTCCAATAACTATATATTTAAGCAATGTGATCTTGAGAGTACTTAATATTTTCAGTGGTATTCATAACACAATAATGATTAAAAGATCTTTGTTTTGATTGCACCTACCAACATGCATACATTATTATATCACAGTTAATATGTACCGAGGGAAATTTTTTGTTCCAATGCTCCCCATTCCCAATTACTTTTACACTGAAGTGATTGAAATCCAAGTGAAGTTTAAATGGCATCAGAAAAATAAAATCTCCGGAATGGATGATATTAATTACGTGGTAGGTTGGAGTCAGTATCAGCACAATTACTATATTAAACTTTGAATCTTCAGATGTCCTGGTTCAAGCTAAAACTAAAGACAAATAATAACCTCCTCACATATTCCCCTGCAAGTATCTCTGTCACTCCTTTAAAATATGCCCCTTCTTTGAACAAGCTCTTAAACATCGCATCTAAATCAGTTTCCATCTGATTACATTCCTTGAGGATGATCATCTACGTGTTCAATTAATAAAACAACGAGATTGGGGACATTTCTATTCAACCTGTCAAAGGAATTTGGGGGGGGGGGTTTAGAAACAGTCAGTGAGGTAAGCAAACATAATAGTTGAGTGGCAAATGACAATAGTGCTACCTTCCCAATATTTAACTGAAGGAAATAATGGGTTATCGGGGCTGTATGTTATGACAGACAGCCTGACACCTTGCATGTCATTTTAATATTACACTTATCCCATTCCCCTGTATATTACGGATTAATAAATTACGGTTTTGTCAACTAATTACAAATTAGGCTAATTCCAAATCAATTATTTTAGCCAACTACGAAACACGAAGCGCTGAGCATTGGGATCCAAACATCACAGACAACTGGCCTCAGTCCCCCACTCACATCTGACAGTGTTCTTCGACTGAACCAGGGGCCACGGACCGTTTTTGAAAGTGGGGGGGCTGAGCGATCACTGATCACTGGCCTTAGGGGTACCCAGTGAGGGAGTGGAGCAACCGAGTTGGGGGAGGGTGTGGAAGGGGGGTGTCCCCCCTCCTACGGTAGGGACGTTTTGAAATTTGATGTGTTAAAATCATATTTTCGTGCATTGTGGAAGTATGATTTCAATGTTTTTTGTTTTAAGTATTTTTAAGAGGTAACTTTTTAAGGGGTAACTTTTTCCACACAATGGGTGGTGGGTGTATGGAACAAGCTGCCAGAGGAGGTAGTTGAGGCAGGGACTATCCCAACATTTAAGAAACAGTTAGACTGATACATGGATAGGACAGGTTTGGAGCGATATGGACCAAAAGCAGATAGTGTAACTGGGACATGTTGGCGGGTGTGGGCAAGTTGCGCCGAAGGGCCTGTTTTCACACTGTAACACTCTACGACTACATTATACCTCCACCATGCATGAATGCTTCAAAATCAAGTGGTCGAGTTTTATTGCCATATACTCAAGCATAGAAACATAGAAAATAGGTGCAGGAATAGGCCATTTGGCCCTTCGAGCCGGCACTGCCATTCAATATGATCATGGCTGTTCATCTAAAATCAGTACCTCTTTCCTGTTTTTTCCCCATATCCCTTGATTTTGCTAACCCCAAGAGCTAAATGTAACTCTCTCTTGAAAACATCCAGTGAATTGGCCTCCACTGCAGAGAATTCTACCGATTCACAACTCTCTGCGTGAAGAAAGTTTGTCCTCATCTCAGTCCTAACTGGCCTACCCCTTATTCTTAAACTGTGACCCCTGGTTCTGAACTCCCTCAACATCGGGAACATTTTTCCTGTAGTTACAGTAAGTGATAATCTAGCAGGCAAGCAGGATGCTTTCTCCAACTACTCCCATTTGAAGGCCAATATCTTCCACCGTTTCTACCCAGTGCTTGGTACTTACTTTCCAGCAGCCACTGGTTGTCCTCCAGGATGCACCAAGCCGCAGCCTGATCCATGCCGGTCACCTGGGCGTATTCGGCACAATGTCACGGCAGCGGCGCAACGTCTCCGACGGCCCGGGACTCTTGCACTGAGGCTGCTCCATGGCTGGAGCTGCAGCGAGCGACTCACCAGCCCGGCAAACACACGCCAGCCCGGCAAACACTCGCCAGCCAGGGAAACACTCGCCAGCCCCGGCTTCCCATCCGCATCTGCCCTGCCGCTGCTTCTGCTTCCATCCCTCCCTCAGCCCCGGCTCTCCAACACACACGGCCCATTCAGTTGATATGAGTTTTGAAATTTTCGTTGATCACAGAATTTCTCACGACAGAGCATGAGAAATTTGTGATCAGCGTGAGAACGTGAGAATTTGGCGAAATGTGTGATTCTCACGTTCAATGCCTGTGAGTTGGCCGCCCTGATATCTAACCACCATCTAGCCTAGTCTCATAATGGCTACTTTGACTTTCATTGGCACAACTTTGGTCCTCATGTTGATAAACAGCAATAAAAGTTTACAAAGGTGATGGAAAGTGGAGGAAAGACTAGGTGCTGAGAGCTCTCTTAGACCTGCATTAAGGAGGCAATTAACCACACCTGAGCAATTACAAACACTCGTGAAGCCATGTGTCCCAAACATATGGTACCCTGAAATGGGGGGGGACTATGTATAAACACAGCTGTAATTTCTACATGGTGAAACCAAAATGTATAAAAATGGCCTTTATTAAAATCTGACAATGTGCACTTTAACCACATGTGATTTTTTTTCTATTACAAATCTCAAATTGTGGAGTACAGAGGTAAATAAATAAATGATGGGTCTTTGTCCCAAATATTATGGAGGGCACTGTATGTACCCCACTTCTGACCTGATGAAGAAGCAACAGGAAATGATTGGGCCTAGGACACTGGCCTGAGGAGCTCCTGCAGTGATGAACTGGTGCTGGGATGACTTGACCTCTGACAAGCGCGGCATCTTTCTTTCTGCAAGGCATGACTTTTCACTGAAATGTTTTCCCCTTGATGTCCATTGACTTCTATTTTACCACAGTGCCTCGAGTTCACACTACAACAAATGCTGCTTGATATCAAGGGCAGTTACTCTCATCACACATCTAGGATTCTATTGTAAAGTAATTGAGAGATAAAGCACAGAACCATGAGTCCATGCAGACGTTGACCACCCAAGCCATGACTACCCATCTACAGGGGGCTTCACGGTGACGCAGCAGTAGAGTTGCTGCCTTCCTTACAGAGACCTGGGTTCGATCCTGACTATGGGTACTGCCTGTACGAAGTTTGTACGTTCTCCCCGTGGCCGTGTGGGTTTTATCCGAGTGCTCCGGTTTCCTCCCACACTCCAAAGAAGTACAGGCTTAATTGGCTTCGGTAGAAATTGTAAATTGTCCGTAGTGTGTAGGATAGTGCTAGGGTATGCTGATCACTGGTTGACACGGACCTGGTGGGCCGAAGGACCTGTCTCCACAATGTATCTCTAAACTAAACTGAACTATACACTTAGTGCAAGTTACAGCCTCCAATTAACCTACTGATCCTCAAGCTTTTGAGATGTGGGAGGAAACTGAAGATCTAGGGAAAATCCACATGTTCACAGGGAAAACATGCAAACTCCATGCACCAGTACCCAAGTTGAGGATTGAACCCAAGTCCAGTGGGGCTCAGCTGGTGAGCGTGAATGAAGAGACTGATCTGCAGCTGTGTGGCAGCAGCTCGACCAGCTGTGCCATTGTGCCGCACTTTCCTCAGGCTATGTTTCGACTTAGGTTGAGATGATGACTGATGCTAAGTGGTCCTGGAAAGACAGACTTGGCATCAGTGATAGGGTTCGCTGACTAAATGCAGCTTGATTACACTGGCAACAACAGGTTCCAACACTACGCTGACATTTGAATGTAAGTGGGTGGTAATTAATTAGATTGGAACTGTTTTGCTTGTTATGAACACTACATCTCTGGCCAGCTTTCCACATTGTCTGCTAAATGCCAATTTTAACTGTACTGGAACAGTTTGGCTGGACGCACTGGTAGTTCTGGAGCCCAGAACTCCAGTTCCACAGCCAGGCTGGTGCACGGTCCCATAGCCTTTGCTGTATCCAGTGCTCATAGCCATTCCTGGACGTTTTGTGGCATGAATCAAGTTGGCCAAAGGCTGGCATCTGTGATGGTGGGGATCTCAGGAGGAAGCCGAGATGGGCTATTGAGTGAAGAAGGGTCTCAAACCGAAACGTCACCCATTCCTTCTCTCCAGAGATGCTGCCTGTCCCGCTGTTACTACAGCATTTTGTGTATGCCTTTGGGCTATTTACGTCACACCTTTCACTGAACGTGACTACAAATGCTTCAGTCTTTTCTTTTGCACTCACAGTTGTCATCAATGAAGCCCTGAGGGCAGGGTTGTTAACACAGAACAGTACAGCACAAGAACAGGCCCTTCAGCCCGCAATGTCTGTGCTTAACTTGATGCCAAGGCCATTTCATATCCACCCGCACATAATCCATATTCCTTCATTCCTGTCATATCCATATGCCTATCCAAAAGTCTCTTAAATGTCACTATTGTATCTGCCTCTACCACCACTGCATTGGCAGTGCAATCCAGGCACCCAGGCATCTGTGTAAAAAAATTGCCCCACACATCTTTAAACTTTGCCCCTCTCATCTTGAAGCTATGCCCTCTAGTAATTGATTTTTCCATGCTAGGAAAAAGATTCTGACTATCTACCTTATCTATGCCTCTCAAAAATGTATTTACTTCTATCAGGTCTCCCCGCAACCTCTGGTATTCCAGAGAAAACAACCCAAGTCTGTCTGACCTCTTCCTATAGCTAATACCCCCAAATCTAGGAATAATTCTAGTAAACCTCTGCACCCTCTCCAAAGACTCCACATCCTTCCAGTAATGGAATGACCAAAACTGTACGCAATACTCCAAATGTGGCTTAACCAAAGTCTAATAAAAGCTGCATCGTGACTTCCTGAATCTTACACTCATTGCCGTGACCTACGACAGCAAGCATACCATACGTCTTCTTTACCACTTTATCTACTTGTGTTGTCACTCCCAGGGAGTTATGGACTTGGATCATTTGGATCCCTGCATCAATGCTTTTTTTTAATTTATTTTTTTTAATATTTTTACTAGAAGTACGGTAAGTTACAATAATACACAACACATATGTCTTAATACATTTTTTTGTACCGCTTCATTTTTTAAGCTTTAAGAAAAAGATAGAAGTAAAGAAAGTAAGGAAAGTGCGCAAGAGTCGTGAAGGTGCAAGAGAGTGTTGAGAAAAGAAAGCCCCTTAGAAAAGAAGTTAGAGAAGGAAGTAAAGAAAGAAAGAAAGTAGTCCCTAGAAAAGAAGGAAAAAGAAAGGAGAAACAATCGCTCTATTATAACATTAAACTCCGCAGAAAGGGAACTACCAACCAAGTCTGTTTTGTTGTTTTACCCCCCGTTGCCAGATCCTGGTACTATTTATTTATTTTTTAAATTACTATTGCACCTCATGCTTGTAATAGTTCCAAAAACGTACACCACGTCTTTTGGAATTGGTCTGCTTTGCCTGCTAAGAGGAATCCCTGCATCAATGCTGATCACGGTTATGCCATTAAATGTGATTTTCTCCTTACATTTGACCTTTCAAAGAGCAACACCTCACACGTGCTCAGAGTCTCCTCCTTCCTTTCCATCATTATTAATGACCAGGCAGGCAAAGCAGTCAGCTGATATGCTGATTGCCAGGTTGCATTGTCTAATGCATGCATAGGAAGGAACTGCAGATGCAGGTTTACACCGAAGATAGACACAAAATGCTGGATTAACTCAGCGGGTCAGGCAGCATCTCCGAATTCTCCAGAGATTCTCCAGAGAAGTTGCCTGACCCGCTGATTTACTCCAGCATTTTGCGTCTATCTCCTGCCTGATGCATGTTTTTTGTGCTGTTCAGTAGCCACATAGACGCATTACCCTCAGTATATGAGACAAACAAACTGCTGTTATATCAACGAGAAACAAAGTAACAGAGCATGATTTCCCTTTTGAGGAAGAGAGCTCCACACTTTTACCAGCCTTTCCACGAGGAGGTATTTACTTCTGAATTATCTGGTTCCAACTTTCAGACAATGTGCCATCATCCAATACGCCTCATTGTTTCCTTCCTAAGTCTGATGCTCTAACTGGACAAAAGGATGTTTCCATCTGTTTGTTATGAAAGGATATTTTCACTGGTGGGAGAGTCTAGGACCAATGGTCATAGCCTCGGAATTTAACGGCGCTCTTTTAGAAAGGAGGTGAAGAGGAACTTCTATAGTCAGAAGCTAGTTAATCTGTGGAACTCAATGCCACAGAGGGCTGTGGAAGCCAAGGCAGTGGATATTTTTAAGGCAGAGAGAAAAATTCTTGATTAGAACGGGTGACAAGGGTTATGGGAAGAAGGCAGGGAAATGGGATTAGGAGGCAGAGATCAGACATAATTGAATGGCGGAGTAGACTCGATGGGCCAAATGGCCTAATTCTAATCCTGTAATTTGTGAACTTGTTTGCAGTCCACTAGGCGTGGTCTAAATTGAGCTTTGCATACGTTCAATATAACTGATAGCCCCTTGCACTCTTGTTCTCTGGAGCATGTTCTCTGGAAGCACAAATTAGAATCCTGTCAACCATAGAGTGTTGCAAGACTCGCATTGCCGTAATATTGCCCAACAGAAAAATCACTGAATTGCCACATGTGACAGCACCATGTTAACCGTGTGTATAAGCTTCAGGGAAAAAAACTCTTTCAAAAGCACATCCAATTGTATGGTAATTTGAATATCACTGTACCTTAATTAGTACACGTGACAATAAAAAACCTTTGAAACCTTTGAAATCAAAGTACGTAATTATTTATCAAACATCTACCTAGAAGGTCGTGACCAGGTTATTGAATCACCAAGGACATAAGGGGCACACAACATTTAAAATAACTTCATTTTTTCACCATATGGCTGGCTAACATATTAGACAACACTGGACTATGCAAGACAATTCATGAACTAAAACAGAGGCAGAATCACTGGTTAACATTTGAGGTGCTGTCTACACATCACCACAACTGCCTCCATCTGCAGTAGGAGTTGGATGGATACATACATTTTGCATTAACATTGAGTAATAATTTGCTGAAGATTGAATATTCCTCAAATAGAAAATTATGCAAATGCTAAGTCAAATATCCAACTGGTTTCCTTCCCTGCGTGGCTACATGCAATCTTTCTAATTAGCAACTGGCCACAGTTAAGAGCAAACTCTTATTTATTCATCAATGGCTAGCGTAGAAAAATCCCACCAGGTATCAATGATGTAAAAAACTAAGAAAATTACCACACATTCTTCCAGTTTAATTCAATTTGTATTTTCCCTTGCAATGGGGACCACCACGCTCGCTCCCAAGACAGTTGTCTTATTCCGCAGTCCAGACCATAGCATGCCTATCTGCATTCCTGAGGAACCAACCTGCACTCAGGATTATATCTTTGGACATGAAGAACTCGGGAGATGTCTGATTTATCACACAACCCGTCATGGGTTGAGACGATCTCCCCAACAATGCTGTTATTAATCTTGAGGAAGTCTCAGGGTGGTGCACTAAATGAGAACTTCCCTATCCTCAACTTCTTTCAACATATACAGTCATGAGTTATAAAAATAATGCAGGCAAGGTTTTACTGACCGGGAGAGTTGAAGGCAGGATTTGAATCTGTCAATGAGAGCTGGTCGGTACCCTAGGTAACACTTTATCCCATTAATTCGGAATGGAAGGGCAGGAAAGCAGCCTTATGGGGGATCTTGTTCCAGGCCTGCAGTTTAAGAGAGAGGTTTGTTGCCACTGCTGTTTGATATGTTACAGATGTTTTTGGCAAAGGAATGGGTTCTGATTCTACACATTACGCTCAAATCAAACTCCACTGATGCTTTAGTTGAACAAATTATCTATCATCTGATGGGTTCATATTGATCTATACATATATAGTTAAGAGCTGGGCGGCAAAGTGGCGCAGTACTAGAGTTGCTGTCTTACAGCGCCAGAGACCCGGGTTCGATCCTGACTGTGAAATCTGAATGTGAATCCCAATTGCTGAAGGTATGGGGCAGCAGACCTAATAGCTACAGCACCATGCTACCAATCTCCCTTCACAAAGCTTGTCTCCGGACCACCATCTTGAAGATATAGATGATGATTTGAGCACCAAAGCACTTAGTTTATGCCCAACTCTTTCCCTGATGCAACACACAAAGGCAGTTCCAACCCTATTGTTTTGGATTAACATTAGAAGCTGATGGCAGGGGTGCTCACAGAATACGACACAGCAGCAAGCGCGCTCATAAATGCAGTCCCCACTGCAGCTGATAACACAAGATTCCTTTCTCAGACCATCGATCACCAGGTGTTCGAAGTGGCTGCATCACAGAGGCTGTTTTGTCTTGTAAATTGCAAATGCAGGATGGTAAAAACACCACAACACTTCCTGGTTGGGAATCACGTTATGGCCTGCCGCTGAGACCCATTTATCCAAGTTGCTGAACAAAAAGATGCCAAAGGATTAGGATCAGGATTGCAGAATGTGGCGCTGTAAATGCAGAGCCTCAGTTTAATGGTCCAGAAATAAGCACAAACATATCAGTCCCGCCACCTATTTTCGTAGTGTTATCACTTCTCCTCTAACTTTATTTGTATGTCTAGGTCTCCATCTTGAGCACTTTATTTGAAGCTTTTGCATTCACATATCCACGCGCAAGTCTCCAGCAGCCCTGTTTGCTGGTTGTATGCAGAAGGTCACCCCACGCAGAACCTTGATAATAAACCTTCTTTGCCACTTAGCTTGAAGTGCCTTTATGGCAAAGCTAAAGCCCCTGTCCCACTTTCATGACCTAATTGGCGACCTCTGGCAAGTTTGCACTTGACTCATACTCGCAGCATGGTCGCCATGTTGTAGGAGGTCTTCATAACTCTTCCTCATGCTCGTGAGTGGTCACCGCTAACTCGTGGCCTCAAGTAGGTCGCGGCGTTTTTTCCAGCCTCATTAGAAATGGCCACGAAAAAAAAGTCGGCATGGAACAAATTGATACTTTTTACTCGTAGGTAGGTCGTAGTAAGTCGTGATGGTAGTCGTAGTTGGTCTTAGGTGTCGTAGGTAGTTGTAGGTCGTTAACTGGCCCGAGAAAAAAAATGAAAACATTACACCATTTTATAATGTGATAATTTTCCACGTAGCTAGTCGTAGTTGGTCTTAGGTGTGGAAGACTGAGGTGGAGGGGGGTCGTAGGAGGTCGCAGATATAGTCGCAGGAGGTCGTAGACATAGTCGTAGGAGGTCGTAGACATAGTCGTAGGAGGACCTTTACTTCGGCGAGTCAACACGACCTTGACATTTTTTCAACTCGTCTAGGGTCTTCTAAAATCGTGGATTAGGTCGTCCAAGTGGGACAGGCCCTTAAGACTTTAACATTTTTAACAACTTTGAGCTTGAAGAGTCACAAGAAGGTGCCAAACACGTGGTGACTCTTGTGCACTGCCTCAGTGTAATCTAGTATTCTTACACACTTGTACTGGAGTATGGTTGTGCCTAATGTATAGTACAATTTTTACTGAACTGTATGTAAAAAAAGGAATTTCACTGCACCTAGATAATAAAGTACCATTGAACACTTCCGGCAAACATGACTTTTATTTGAGGAGCAAGTGTGAGTTCAGAGAAGATCATCAAATCCTGGATTGTTAGGAATTCATGACCTTTGAACTGTTGCCTAAACCAAATTCAAATTACAGCCGCGCAGGAGCAGGGAAAGTGGTGGGGAGGAGGGTGGGTGGGGGGGTAGGGAGGATGGTGGAAGCATTGCAGTGTTGGGACAAATGCACGGTGTCGCAGGGTTTTAATGGGAAGGCATTGTAAGATTGAGGAGGAGCAGCAAAAGAAATCAGGAGCATGCTCACTAATGGGGGTGAAGGCACCAATCAGTCAAGGATAATGAGCCTCCAGCTCTAAGACGGAGTGTATTATGTGAATTATAAAGAAATGACGAGACTGAAAATGAGAACTTGGGAGAACTCTTGAATTACCTCGTACAGTGGGACAGGCCCTTTAGGGTCAGACAGAGCTCCACAAGAGAAGCAACAGAAGGAGAATGGCAACGAGTGGTGCAAAGAGAAAAGAGGAGAAAGGGAATGCAAAGAGAAGCAATGGGCTCAGGTGTGAAGCAGCAGCAAAATCAAGCGAGGACATAGACACAGAAAATGGCACATCTACATAGATGCAGTTACAGAGAAAGATTAAGACAAAAATGCCCAATTAATAATAACACAACTGTAAACAATTGTCCAATCTATCACCTCCCCATCAAAAAACAACCAGTTCAATAACAAGTAACCAATTGATAAAGTTACATTTCAAGCCCAGAAACCCGACTGCTACATCCAGCAATGTGCAAGGCAGTGCCACATTCCCTCCTCCTCACACCACACCTTCTCATGGTCCCAAAGACAGACACAAAAAGCTGGAGTAACTCAGCGGGTCAGGCATCATCTCTGGTGAAAAGGGTCAAGACCATTCTTCCATGTCCCATAGTCGCCGCAAGCTGACACATAGCTTTGGAACACAGACATCGCTGAGGCAACACTGGTTCTGCTCACGTTCTTTCATCCTTACACTCCCCAACTCTTATGCACTGGCTGAAGGATTCGTTCTTTGACAGTTGTTCTCAGATTTAAAGCTGCCCAGTAGATTTAACAAACCAAGAGCATGGTTGCTGTAAAACCAACTCTTTGACTGATGATATGATGACTAATGCCCTCTCACATTACTGCTCTGGGGTCGATATACCATCTAACATATGCCATCTGAACCCAATAATCATTGGTGTGTGTATCAATGTTACAGTTAAAACTCCTCACATGAATTATGCAGCACAACATTTGCAGTGCACAACCCTGTCGATGCTGTCCCAGCAGGCTGACATTGTCCTCAGCGTGGTTTCAGATGGGGGGGGGGGGGGGGGGGGGGGGGGGTGCACTATTTAAACCTCTCCATCCATTGGTTTCAGGTTCCAACTATTCCATTTGTCAGATCTAACCAAACAGGAACAAAAGCTCCCTTTGATATTGAACACGTATTTGTGCAGCATTCCAATTTCACTTAAGAGATCGGAACACTCATGTCAGTGGGGATTCTCCAAATGACTGATCTCCAATTCCCATGGCTTCGCCCAGCTGAGTCTATTCCTGTGCTCCTGTGATATTAGTCCCGAGGGGCAAAGCTGTGCCAACATCCGTACACAAACAGGCTTTGTGCAGAGTCAGCACTCCGATGCAGTGAGCAAGAAGCAATTCCATTGCAGCAGTATCTTACTACAACTAAGAGCTTCCCCTTCAGGACAGTCATAGGAAGGTAAACAGCCAAAACAGTGTGGTTTTGTATTGCCTGGAATTTACTAAAAGGTGACCTGAATCTCCAACTCTACAAGCAGCTCTAGAAGAGAAATAAATCAAAGCAACATTAAAAGCATGATTAAAAAAAAACTTTCCATAGTTTAGGAAGGAACTGCAGATGCTGGTTTATACTGAAGATGGACACACAATGCTGGAACAATGCTCGACTCGCTGAGTTACTCCCGCATTTTGTTCTACTTTCCGTAGTTTTATTTACTAATTATAAATAGCAATGGATAGGATAATGGCTGGTTGGCCAAGGCACGTATTTGTCAATAGCAATGAAGAGAATGTTTGACTGTCTAATCAGCATAAAAAGGCAGAGGAGGATCCCTTCCAGGGGCTTATCCAACAACCAGTGGAAAGTGTGGGATGCATCAGGAATATGTCCAAGCATTGCCTGAGGTGGAACAAAATTCAGGAGAGCAGGAAAATATGTGAAAAACGCGCAGGGGATTTAGATTGTACTGACATTCAGTAAAATCTACCAATGACCAAGGCAAGTGGCCTTGTAGTCCACAGTCAGTGTTTCTCTGGACATGGTTGACTGCTGGGGTCTTTCTAACTATGGTAGACTGAGACAAACTATTAGAAGTGAGATAGCCATGTTTAAAGGACCATAGAATCAGAGCTGGGTAGTTCAGCAATGAAACATCTTGCAGAAATTTGGGAAGCTCTCCCCATTAAAACCCTCTCATTGCCTATAAAAACTGCAGCAAGTAAGGATTTCGTTGTTCCGTTTCTGGTGCATATGATATTTAAATACTCTTGACTCTCTTAAAAAGGTAAGAAGGGGGAGAGAGAGAGAGGACGCAAATGGCAATTTAAAACTTGGGATGGAGAGATTAGGATGCAAAGGAATATGGAGGGAGGATGGGGATATGAAGTTACAGTACATGTCAATCACTGCCTGACCAAATCTAAGATAAGGTTTCACAGATCGCTCTGCTGTTGGAAGAGGCAGCCTTTCCTCTGGTCCCTCCATGGAACTGACTGAAGTCTTCCACTCGTGCCACCAGATTGTGATGCATCCCGATAAAATACTTTCTATGGTGCATCTGTAGAAGTGGGTGAGAGATGTTGGGGACATGCTGAACTTGCGTTTAAGGAGGTAGAGGTGTTGGTGTGCTTTCTTGGCCATAGCTTCAATGTGGCTGGTAAGTCAATGCCGCCCGGTGGGGCTCAAAGTCAGTCCCGAGCGAGACCTCCAGCTCCACGATGTTAGGCCACAAAGCGACCTAAACAAGCAGAGCGATCCGGAAAACAATTGCATATCCTGCATGCTAATAGATTTTTTTTAAAGTTTCCCCCACCCCACCCAAAAAATAAACCAGAGAACATTGGAGGGGTGGGGGGAGGGGGAGTGCAGAGGAGAGTGTGTGTGTGTGTGCCCACTTAGGTCAAGTGAAGAATGGACGGTGCCCAATCTGGGTGAATTAGTGGAAGATGCTCACAATGAGGAGTAGTGAGGAGCGGAGAGTTCCCCTGCTGAGGGGGTGCGTGGGAGAGGTGCTCACTCTGGGTGTGAGTAGAGGGGATGGTATATACTCTGGGGAGAGTGCAACCTCTGGGGGGAAGGGGGAGGGGGAGAGAGGGGAGATGCCCACTCTAGGAGGAGTGTAGAGGGGTGGGCGCCTGCCTCCTCTAGGGCAAGTGAGGAGGGGAGGGTGCCCACTCGGGCTAAAGAGAGAAGGGTACCCACTCTGGGGGTGGAGAGGGGAGGGTGCCCACTCTGTTAAAGAGGTTGGCCTTTTAGTTTTACGTTGAGGGAAATTTTCTCTCCTTGGGGCTTTGAATGTTAGGAATCCTCTCACCAAGGTGAGGGTGGATAAATGCCTGGACGCGTGGATCAGAAGCAATTGGGAAGGCGATTGGAGACACGGAGTGAGCTGTAAACCTTTTGAACGGCGGAACAGGTCTGAGAGGCCCGAGGCTGCCTCCTCTTCCACCCACAGATGATCCGGCACAAAGCACTGTGCTCTGCACAATGTACTCAGAACACAGCGCTGGGCTCCTCCTGACCCCACAGCAGTAGCCCTGGTGCTCTACCTCAGCCGCTCAACTATTTCCAATGGCATCTGTGGAATGTAAACATTCCTCGCTCACTCACAAGGGTTCAAACACAGGCTCTGTGGGCACCTTTTACTGCTTGTAATTAAGAGGCTGGCTGCAATCATGATTAAAATTCTCCACAATTATGGGATCAGACTTTATTGAAAGCAGATGAAATAGTTTAGATACAAAAGGTTGCAGGATTGTTCGAATCCTTCCATCCTCTCCCCCCTCCCCCTCCCCACCCCGGAGGGTAGCTCAGGGCTCTGCAACAGACGCTACAGACTGGGAAACAACAGCAGCATCGGACTTCATGGGGGATAGTCGCTGGTATGCATCTCAACGCCACCCACTCATCATTGCTCCACGACCTTCACCTGACACAACAACACAGCCAGCTGGTCTCAGACTGACTACACTGACAGTCACGTGCACACACAGAGGCACATCTACACCAACAAGGCAGCCTTCCTGGCCCCAGGCTGGGTTTGTTCCTCCTCTCCCCACTCCCTCCCAGAGTAGGGACCTTCCTCACTGTCTTTAGATTAGAGACCTCCCGCCTCCTCACCATCCCAGAGGAGGAACCTTTCCCCTCCTCAAAGTCCAAGAGTGCGACCTTCCCCATCCGCACTGTCCCAGAGTAGGAAGCTTGCCCCTCTTCACTCTCTCAGAGTGGGGACCTTATATCTCCTCGCTGTCCAAGAATAAAGACATCCCCCTTCTCTTGTCTCAGAGACCTTGTCCGTCCTCACTCACCCCCAAAGTGGGCACAAACCTCTCCTAACTGTGCCCATTGTTCTTTTTTTTATTAATTTGGCATAATTGAAAAGGCTGCCATTTATTACCTGTTGCTTTCCTCCCCCGAGAGATGCCTCACTACGGTTGTGCCGGTGAAGGTGCTCTGTGGGGAAGGGATCGTCAGGTTTCAGACTCATCATCGACCGGTGGCAAATTTACAAATACAAATGCTGTGCAACTCAAGAGGAGAGCCTACCGCCTGTTGTCCGTCAGTTGTTTGAGGAGATCTGGCATGTCACCAAATATGCATCTCAGCCTGGTTCAGTGATTCAAATGCGCAAGAACTAAGGAGGCTGCTTAAAGTGCTGGACGTTGCCTCATCACTATCAATGGGTTCCACAGAAAGCACTGCTTCAAGAAGGCAGCTGATATCATCAAAGACCCACCACTCTGGCCATCCTCTCATTTCAATGCAGCCATCGGGAAGAAAATACAGGAGCCTGTGGACTTAGAAACATAGAAAATTGGTGCAGGAGTAGGCCATTCGGCCCTTCGAGCCTGCACCGCCTTTCAATATGATCAGGGCTGATCATCCAACTCAGTATCCTGTACCTACCTTCTCTGCATACCCTCTGATCCCTTTAGCCACAAGGGCCACATCTAACTCCCTCTTAAATGTAGCCAATGAAGTGGCCTCAACTACTTTCTGTGGCAGAGAATTCCACAGATTCACCACTC
>NC_045969.1:24810469-24972255 GCF_010909765.2 Amblyraja radiata
GTCTCATCCTGGGAACAGATGCGGCGTAGGCGGAGGAATTGGGAGTAGGGGATGGAGTCTTTACAGGGGGCAGGGTGGGAAGACGTGTAGTCCAGATAGCCATGTGAGTCAGTGGGTTTGTAATGTATGTCGGTCAGGAGTCTGTCCCCTGCGATGGAGATGGTGAGGTCAAGGAATGGTAGGGAAGTGTCGGAAATCGTCCAGGTGTATTGGAGTGCCATTAGATGATCTGTAGGCAGAAACTTAATTTCTACCACATTGCAGAAGTAGAGATGCTGACTCTGCTATAAAACATCAAAACAAATCCTGGGCATTCCGAAGGCTTGGATGAAGATACCAAGTGTCAGATTGAATGACAATACAGAGATAGGTGGGTATGCAAATTGCAAGGAGGGCGCAAATAATGTGCAACGGAATGTAAATAGGCCATTTAAAAGTACAAATACTTGGAATACTGCATTCAGTTTAGTCATAGTACAGTGACGAGCTTTTTGTTGCCTGCTATTCAGTCAGCAAAAAGACTGTACATCACAAGCCGTCCACGATTGACAGATACAGGATAATGGGTGTAACATTTAGTGCAAGATAAAGTATAATAAAGTCCGATTAAAGATGGTCCAAAGGTCTCCAATGAGGTTGATGAGATATCAGGACTGCTCTCTAGCTTGTGAGAGGACAATTGAGTTGCCTGATAACAGCTGGGAAGAAACTGTCTCTGAATCTGGAGAAATTATTCTGGGTCCATTTCGAAGCACTGACTTTTGCAATGTAAATCTCAGTACATTTCAGACTGAATCTGGAGGTATACGTTTTTAAACCTCTGTAGTCTCCTGGACCTCAGAGTCAGAACCTACCCACTCCTCCCCACCCTGACTGGATCCTCATCTTCCTGACCCACAGACCGCAATCAGCCACAAAACATTCTCCACGATAATTCTCAACATTGATGCTTGCAAAGATCCGTTCTCAGCCCCTTAGTTTACTCACTCTATACTCATGGATTCGGCAAAATTCTGCTCTGACTTAATTTTACGAGGTAATCTCGCAGATAAACCATTGTGGCAAGCCAGATCTCAAACAATGACAAGTACAGGAGGAGATAAGAGAGCTTAGTAACATTGTGTCAAGACAACAATCCCTCCCTCCCCAATGTTAGCAAGACGAAGGAGCTAGTTATTGATTTCAGGAAATGAGGTAGTGTACACTCCAGTTAACATCAATTGTACTGAATTTGCCGATGGTCGAGAGCATTTGATTCATAGGTGTAAATATCATCCACAATTTGTCCAGGACCAAACACATTGAAGATACAGCCAAGAAAGCACCCCAGCATCTTTCTTACCTCAGAGGTCTATGTTCAGTATGCCTCCAGCGATTCCTACCAATTTCTACAGATGCATCACACATTGGTTTGGCCATTGCTTTGCCCAAGCTCGTAAGAAATTGGAGTGAGTTGTGGATGGTGCACAGTCCATTGCACAAACCATCCTCCAACTAAACTGCTTCAGGAAAGCAGCCAACCAAAACAAAGATAATTTACACCACACCTTTCCATTTCTCCCATCTGCCATTAGGCAGACGGTACAAAAGTTTGAAAACATCTATCATCAGATTCACAAACAGCTTCTTACCCACTGTTATCAGACTATTGAACAGTCATCCATAAGGTAATGGTGTAGTCCCAATCTCCCAACCTATCTAAATGCAATTTGTATCTGCACTTTCCCTGCAAATCTAATGCCATAAAGCTGTATCACGATACACAGGTAATTTCCCCTTTCCACTACCGGTTGAACTCGTGTATGGCTAGATTGTGTTCATGTAAAGTATGATTTGCTTGAATTGCATGCAAACAAAGTTTTTCCACTGTATCTCGGTACATGCGACAATAATAAAACAATACCAATAATAAAATTTTTATATGTATATCCACATTGATGAAACAAGTCACAAATGTCAATTTTCAGATTAGTTGTAAAGAAACCCTGAACATCAGCAAGTAGACAATAGACAATAGGTGCAGGAGTAGGCCATTCGGCCCCTCGAGCTAGCAACGCCATTCAATGTGAGCATGGCTGATCATCCACAATCAGTACCCCGTTCCTGCCTTCTCCCCATATCCCCTGACTCTGCTATCTTTAAGAGCCCTACCTAGCTCTCTCTTGAAAGTATCCAGAGAACTGGCCTCCACCACCCTTTGAGGCAGAGAATTCCACAGATTCACAAATCTCTGGATGAAAAAGTGTTTCCTCATCTCCGTTCTAAATGTCCTATTCCTTATTCTTAAACTGTGGCCCCTGGTTCTGGACTCCCCCAACATCGGGAACATGTTTCCTGGCTCTAGCGTATCCAAACTCTTAATAATCTTATATGTTTCAATAAGATACCCTCTCATCCTTCTAAATTCCAGAGTATACAAGCCAAGTCGCTCCATTCTCTCAGCATTAGAAGACATTTTTCTTTCTTAAAATATTGCTGCAAAACTGATAGGGATTTCAATTGTTAAAGTCATCTAATCACCAAAAGCTCCAAAACACCTCCCGGCATTTTAATATTTTGTTTCTGCACTGTGAAATATTTTTGAAATGAATTACTATCTTAGAACATGCATCAGGTATTTTGCTGTTTTTAAGGACTTTGTTATAAAAGTTAAATAACTCTCTTTGAATAATAGAGTAATATCAAATTTTCAGATTGGAGAATTACTTATTGGCAAAATCACATGTTTCATCTTGTTCATAAAATATATACAAAACAATTGCTGGTAGGATTTTATTTTGTAAAATAATTAATTACATTTCTAAATTTAATCTCAAACAAACAAACCTTAAAAATTGCATTATTGAAAAATATTTGTTTTAATGTTTCAATTTATTGGCTGGGATGATTTAGATAAAAGCTAGTAGATAGAACAGGTCAAGCTTAACACATTGTTCTTAACATTAGCTTAATGTGGAAATTTATGATTCATGCTTTCCTTGTTACTTGCAGAAGAAAATGTTGATCAGAATTTACTGCAACGCATTAGGTTAACCGTGTATTTGTAAAAGAACATCCATTTCTGACATCATACCGTGAATGATGCATGCTGACATAAACACTGAAAAGTCCGTAAACAAAGGCCACGTACATCAAAGGATTGGAGCATATACACCATTGACATGCACAGCACAGCCATGCAAAAAGGGTTCTAAAATAAATCTAGATTCAGATGCCCTACATAGTAATTGATTTTCACTAAATACTGTCAAAACTATTGTATTTATGGAAACAATTTTAAGGTACCAATGTATTCCAAAGGTACACAAAATTGCTGGGGAAACTCAGCGGGTGCAGCAGCATCTATGGAGCGAAGGAAATAGGCGACGTTCCAAATGTTGTTCTCTTTTCGATATGCTTTAAAATCTGGATTCATTTTTGCAAGTTGTGCTCTAAATATTCTGGACTTCAAATCAATTTGGTTTAAATTTGCCTGCAAATCGTTTCACACATCATTTTTAATAACATTTTAACTTTTAACAGAGAGAAAGAAAATATACAAAATGTATAGAAATTACATGATTATCCACACCTGGTGTGCTTATTGATCTGGGAATAAACCCCATGTGGGCGAGAAGACAATTCAATTCCAAGCATGTTCTTCTGCTCATTGTGATCCTTACATACATATGTTATAGGTTACAAAAAAAGTGTGGGAATGAAATACTCTAAGAGCTCCATAGATGGGCTGTGTGGCCGTCGTTTAAGTTGCAAGAAATATGGAAATGAACTCCATTCCAAAATTATCACAATCAACTGTGAAAATTTCAACTGATCTGTATCCAAAGCCTTTTAGGGGGGAGTGACCTAAATGTTCACCACCCTTTATTTACATATGTTTCACTTCTGAATGGCTTTATTCTTCTTATAATATTAGCACCTCCATTGAAATAACCATACTATTCACCGAGCATCTTTCAAATTATTTTCTGCATTGAGTTGTACAGCACAGAAACAGGCCTATGGCCCCTGTCCATCTACAGTTCCACACTGATCCCATTTGGATCTGCGCAACTTTGGATTTCCACATTTGAGGTAGTGATATCTTATGATTTTATTGAAAAGTCAATGTTTAAATGGTAAAAGAGCAAGAGCAAAAGAAAGTTGATAACCATAGTTTGCCACTGCTACATGGGTGGGTTTAAACTAAATAGTGTGTGGGGAGGGGGGGGGGGGGGTGAAAGGTGAGGGGAGTAATGGATTAAAAGTATTATATATGAATGCACAAAGTATAAGAAAAAAAGTGGATGAGCTTGAGGCTCAATCAGAAATTGGCAAGTATGATGTTGTGCGAATTACAGAAACATGGCTGCAAGAGGATTAGGGCTGGGAACTGAATATTCAACGGTATACATTCTATTGAAGACAGACCAGTGGACAGAGGGGGTGGTGTAGCTATGTTGGAGAGGAATGAAATTAAGTACCTTGCGAGGGGTGACATAGAATCAGGAGATGTAGAATCAGTATAGCCTGACATTGGGAGTGGGGAAGATGCTGGAGTTAATTATAAAAGATGATATAACGGCACATTTGGATAGCAGTAACAGGATCAGTCCGAGTCAGCATGGATTTACGATAGGGAAATCATGCTTGACTAATCTTCTGAATTTTTTTTAGGATGTAACTAGGAAAATGGACAGGGGAGAGCCAGTGGATGTAGTGTACCTGGACTTTCAGAAAGCATTTTATAAGGTGCCACATAGGAGATTAGTGGGCACATGGTACTGGGGGTAGGGTACTGACATGGATAGAAAATTGGTTGGCAGACTGGAAACAAAGAGTAGGGATTAACAGGTCCCTTTCAGAATGGCAGGCAGTGAATAGTGGGGTACCGCAAGGCTCGGTGCTGGGACCGCAGCTATTTACAATATACATTAATGATCTAGATGAAGGGATTCAAAGTAACATCAGTAATTTTGCAGATGACACAAAGCTGGGTGGCAGTGTGAACTGTGAGGAGGATGCTATGAGGGTGCAGGGTGACTTGGACAGGTTGGGTGAGTGGGCAGATGCAAGGCAGATGCAGTTTAATGTGGATAAATGTGAGGTTATCTACTTTGGTGGCATAAACAGGATGGCAGACTATTATCATAATGGTGTCAAGTTGGGAAAAGGGGAAGTACAACAAAATCTGAGGGTCCTTGTTCATCAGTCACTGAAAGTAAGCATGCAGGTACAGCAGGTAGTGAAGAAAGCGAATGGCATGTTGGCCATCATAACAAGAGGAGTTGAGTATACGAGCAAAGAGGCCCTTCTGCAGTTGCACAGGGCCCTAGTGAGACCACACCTGGAATATTGTGTGCAGTTTTGGTCTCCAAATTTGAGGAAGGACATTCTTGCTATTGAAGGAGTGCAATGTAGGTTCACGAGGTTAATTCCCGGGATGGCGGGACTGTCATATGCTGAGAGAATGGAGCGGCTGGGCTTGTATACTCTGGAATTTAGGATCAGAGGGGATCTTATTGAAACATATAAGATTATTAATTGGACATGCTAGAGGAAGGAAACATGTTCCCGATGTTGAGGGAGTCCAGAACCAGAGGCCACAGTTTAAGATTAAGGAATAGGCCATTTAGAACAGAGATGAGGAAAAACGTTTTCAACCAGAGTTGTGAATCTGTGGAATTCTCTGCCTCAGAAGGCAGTGGAGGCCAATTCTCTGCATGCTTTCAAGAGAGAGTTAGATAGAGCTCTTAAAGATAGCGGAGTCGGGGGATATGGTGAGAAGGCAAGAACGGGATACCGATTGTGGATGATCAGCCATGATCACATTGAATGGCGGTGCTGGCTCGAAGGGCCGAATGGCCTAATCCTGCACCTATTGTCTATTGTTTTATTTAGCTGTCAAAAATATCAATGTAGTATCTTGTAAATCGCAGCAGACAGGAAATATATAAATTTATATATATGTACCATGAAGTCTCTGCTTCCACAACAAAAAAATCTTTCAAATATTATAACTTTTGTTAAAATGTAGCAACAAAGAAATACATACAAGTGAACCAATCACAATATATTTGGCCAAAATCAGAAATTAACAGAATTCTTAACAATAGTCGTGATTACCAGAAATTGATTACCTGATTTCCAGAAGTAGTAATTCACAATATAATATTTCTGCCCACAGACAAAATAACACTTCAGCCTTTGAAACAAATGGTGATCATTTGAAGTAATGTACCACAGTTGCTATCAATTTCACCTCAGAGGCAGTACATAATTTAAAAGATAACACATGCTTAGAATTGTAACCAAGGGGTGGGGGTGCTATATTGCCGTGGGTACTATCCTTTATTTAATTTATTAGTTTGAGGTTTGTTTGCCTCGTCCATTGGTTGGAATATACATCAGAACAAAAAAATCGTTCAAGCCTACTCTGCCATTTCTCAAGATCATGGCTGGGCTTCTATCTCAACACCATTTTCCTGCACTATCCCCATAGCTCTCAATTCCCTTAAAATCCAGAAATCTTTTGATCTCTGTTTTCAATCATCTCATTGGCCAAGCCTCAGCAGCCCTCCGAGGTAAGGAATTCCAAATGACAACCAAGAAAAAAATGTTCATCTCAGTCCTAAATAACGCCCTGTGATTGTACTCCTAGACTGTTCAGTCAAAATAAATATCCTGGATGTGACTAGCCTATCAAGTATGACAAAATAATAGTATGCTTCCATGAAATCGTATTATAAATTCCATCTTTTCCATCTCTCCTCATATGGCAAGTCGCCATCCCTGGTACCAATCTAGCATATCTCTAACGAACCGATAAATACATTTGTTAAACTTTATATTGCTGCATACTCTAAGGCTTGTATATTGAATTTGCGGCAGATCCTTTGCTTTGTCAATAATATATATTGATCATCACAGAGGATCAGGTTTTTCACTTGCAGCTGAAGATAAATTCTAGTAGCCTGGATGAATGAGTCAATGCTACCATAGTAACTGTAATTGAAAACGTTGACACACCTGTGGTTTCAGTCACTATAGATTCCAGACCAATATTACAAGCTGCAGAGTGGATTCCATGATAGCTATTTGCTCAGGAACATTTTATCTGATGATTCAGCAGTATAAGAGTTCTTTAGAAAGTTTCAGTAATACGCAAAAGCATAGTATATTTTGTTTGACTAGAAGCATTGGAATTTAGTTTATAGAACACTCACTACAAATGGATTAAAGAGTGTCTTAAACTATTTGAAACCTGCATGAATTTATTACAAAAATAACACCAAAATATTGAGAAAGGCCATTGAAGATGAGTTAATCACTCAAAACTAGCATTTGGTCATTACTGAACCAAGTGAAATTGAGTAAGTTCATGATCAACACTGAAGGTTACAGGATTTTCACGCCTCATCCTTAAATGTACAAAAAAGTATACGAGTAAATTTTACCTCACTGTTTTAAGACAGATCAAACTACTTATTGTTCTGAAATCGATTAAGTGAGAATAATTGTTAATGATAGATTAGATTTATTGACAATTTTAAGATGTTTCTTCTTGTTGAGAACCTAGAATGAGGCCTCACAGCTTAAATATAACTGATCATCCACCTGAGAGATGAACTGAATTTCTCCCCCCTCACAGTTGTGAACCTTTGGAACTTCCTTCCTTGATAGATAATGGAAGCAAGGTCTTTGATTTTTTTTTAAAGTTCTTAATGAGGAAGGCATGTGTGTTACTGGGGACAGATGAGAATGTGGAGCTTACAAACACATTAGCCATGATCTAACTGAATGGTGGCGCAGGCCTGAAGGACCAAGTGCCCTACTCTTCCTCATATTTCATGCATTTGTACATGTGCCCACTAAGCATTCAAGAATGACAAACCCCAATTTCCAAGAGGCACAACAGTTTTTCATTGTGTTGTAATCTCAGTTAACTCTAGGCTGTGATCTTACACGTGGATTAACAAAATTTTGTTATCATTGATCAATTATATGAGTAGGTTAACCTATGATGAGCGTTTGTCAGCACTGGGCCTGTATTAGCTGGAGTTTAGAAGAATGAGGGGGGACCTCATTGAAACATACAGAATAGTGAAAGGCTTGGATAGAGTGGATATGGAGAGGATGTTTCCACTAGTGGGAGAGTTTGGGACTAGAGGTTATAGCCTCAGAATTAAAGGATGTTATTTTAGGAAGGAGATAAGGAGAGATTTCTTTATTCAGAGGGTGATGAATCTGAGGAATTATTTGCCACAGAAGACTGTGGAGGCTGTCAGTGGATATTTTTAAGGCAGAGATGGATAGATTCTTGATTAATACAGGTATCAGAGGATATGGGGAGATGGCAGGAGAATGTTATTAGGAGGGAGAGATAGATCAGCCATGATTGAATGGCGGAGTAGACTTGGTGGACCGAATGGCCCAATTCTACTCCTATTCCTTATGACCTGATATTCAATTTCTGTCAAGCTATGAAATGTTTTTGTAATATATAGATAAGACAACACATTTGAATTGTTCTCATTACTCAAAATTTGTGCAAATATCAGAATGAAAAATAAACTTTTGCATTGTCATACAAAATGCTATATTTATTACAACAAATAATGAAGGATCTCAAACCACATAAATATTACTCAGGAAAGGATCTCAAAGGGCATGATGGGTACGTCTAGATTAAGATGCAGTTATTTAATAATGAACATTCGTAATTCAACAATATTTTATAAAAGAAGAAATGCTTAGATAATGCGATGAGCAAATCATCATTTCCTCATCAATTCTCCCATTAAACATTGACACTAATCTTGAATAAGAACTGGTCCAAAGTTAATAATTTCCATTCAGAAAAACCTCTGAAACATTGTGAAACTGGCATTTGCACTCATTTACCTAATTTAAACGCAGGAACTATCCATCTTTCTGGAATCAAACAAAGCCAGAAGCTCTTATGCTGAACAATCAGCAACAGTGCCTTTAGTGACTCATCCGTGCCAGTATTTAAAGCACACTATGACATAAATAGATATTCTTGGAGCAAAAGGATAATTCATTAGAAGATTCCCAATCACACCCACATATAAGGCTTGATTTTAATAAACTTGTGACTAGGTTTCATTAGCCTGCATCACTATTAAAAACATCCATACATACAAGTTCAAATGTTTAGTTATGCATGAAAATTTGTAAATTAAATTATAATGTGTAAATGCAAGCCAAAAAAAAGATGTTGACCATCTTCTCAGCTGGAAGATTGGCCTTCAACCCAATGGATAGCACAAAAATTGGTGGCGTTGCGGATAGCGATGAAGATTGTGTAAGGCTACTGCAGGGAATAGATCAGATGGAATGTCGGGTGGAGCACTGGGAGATGGAATTTAATACTAACCGATGCATATTACAATTAAACACTCGACTCTTGACTTTATTTCCCAAAACAAATCAACTTGCATTACATATTAAATTCCATCTCCCAGTGCTCCACCCGACATTCCATCTGATTTATTTCCTGGAGTAGCCTTATACAATCTTCATCGTTATCCGCAACACCACCAATTTTCGTGCCATCCACAAACATACTAATCTTACTTCTGGTACTCACATCCAAATTGTTAATATATAATCTCAAACACAGATTAAATCTCAAATCCCAGCACTGAATCCTTCATAACACCACTGGTCACAGACTTGCAATCAGAAAAGCATCTGAAGGCAACATCAACCACCCCTATTAGCTCCTGTGTTTCAACTGTACATTAATCTTATTCCTTAAAATTTTCAATAATTTCCCTGCCACTGATGTATGGCTTATTGGCCTGTATCCCTGCTTCCTTTCTTTAAAAAAATCACAATAGTGGCTACCTTCGAGTATTCTGGTATCTCACCTGTGGCTAACAAAGATGCAGAAATCTGTCACAACCCAAACAATTGCCACCCTTGCATCTCATGGAATCTTGGAATAGATCTCATATGCCCCATGAGATTTATTTACCTATGTCTTCCAAAATACCTAAATAACAGTGACATGCTCCAGATTATCAATGTGCCCTTCGCTAAGCATTATCTTCCACATCTTTCTCATTTGTAAAAGCAGATGAGAAGTATTCACTTAGGATCATGTCCACATATTCTAGTGCTATTCCTTTGATCCACAGGATGACCTACTCTTTCCCTAGTTAGTTTTGCTATAACTGGAATTTCTTTCAAAAAGCATTACTTTTAGGGGACAATAGCACAATAAATTAAGATAGTCTTTTCAACTGTAAACTGGGACTAACTAGAAGATTATGATAAAAAAAATATGTAGCTATTGCATAGTCAAATGGATTTGAAACATTTGCAAAAATGTCTTAGTTCCATCATTAAAATTGAACATTACCTATCCAGCACATTACAATAGAAAAGAAGTGCATTACTTGGACAGCAATACAATCACTACCTATGAACTCGTCGAATTGCAAAGTCTTCATCTTTTCCCTGCTTAGAGTGTGGACAGCTGTACACCTCTAAGCTTCCATTTAGCTGATTTTCAATCAGCCTTTTCTACTTAAAAAAGGTGTACTTTCTAGTTATTTTTCGCTCACACTCCAGACTGTTCTTACCCACTTTTTCAGCCACAATACTACTTGGCTAACATCATTTTTGAAATTCTGTTTAAAGGAGGGAGAATGTTAAGAGTGCCTCACTGCTGGAAAAGTTGCTTTATGCTGCAAGCATTTCACACGCACATCTGAATCAACACCAACGTTTACTTAGAAATGCAAAAGGTCTTGTGATCTCAACATATCTAAAATATGGTCTGAAAGCTGTTTCCATTCTGTGCACATCCATAACTAACAATCTTAAAAGATAAACTGCAATACGACATTGCTGATTACAAACTCTGATGTACATTCCTGTTGAAGCTAAGTTCATTTATTCCAATGAAAGAGTGCAGTCAAGTTAATTTATCAAATAGAACTCAATGCAAATACAGGTGCACAACCTTTTATCCGAAAGCCTTGGGACCAGACACTTTTCGTAATTCGGAATTTGTCGGCCTTCGGAATGGAAATTTTTTAGCGTAGATTTTAATGGTAGAGTGGTAAAGTGCTCGGCTCATATCCGCAAGGTCGCGAGTTTGCGCCTTGATCCCGGCAGTTCCTCGGTCGCGAGTTTGAGTCTTCAATGTAGTTTTTTCTTGCAGAATAAATGTCTGTATGAAATGCAGTGTGTTTAATGAATTCCTGAATTTGTAAATGTGACCGCAGCATTGAATCACCTCTCGCACTCATGTCACCCTAGCGGGGCTACATGCCCTTAGGCGGCCTAAGGCGACATTTTCACACTCTTATATCCGTGTGCAGCAGAGGCGACGTGCGTTTGGCGCCAAACGTGAGCTTTGGCGTGCCATGTTTAGCGCCAAACGTGAGCTTTGGTGAGCTTTGGTGTGCAGACGACATCCTGCAAAAAATGTCCGGTTTCTTCCAGGTAGGCGATATACCCTCCCGGGCAATATACCCTCCACTTCTCTTTTATGAAGGGGATTTAGTTCCCCTTTCTTCCAGGACCGACCGGAGGTTCCGCTGTCACCTCTGCGGGCCACCCTCGGTGAACGCTCACTCAACTTTGTCTTGGGATTCCTACTCTCCTGCGCAATGTACCCTCACCTTCTCTTTTATGAATGGGGATTTAGTTCCCCTTTCTTCGAGGACCGACCGGAGGTTCCGCTGTCACCTCTGCGGGCCGCCCTCGGTGAACGTCCTGTCTCCCTGTCCCTGGGATAGTAGGGGGCAATCAAATGGCACAATACCCCCCTCCCCATCCAACTCCAGAGGAATCCGCTCCCCGATGGGCCGCTACGGCGACAAGTGGCAGTTCGCCCACAGCCCGAGCTGCGCGACCCCAAGAACAAGACGTACCTTGCACACCATCAGCTTCTGCCCATACGGGGAGCGTGTTCCTCTGGAGTTGGAACGGGGCTGGGCTGGAGTTGCTGATCTGGGATCTCCGTGCTTGCAGTGGGCCTGGGGGTCGGTGTCCCGATGAGGGGGCACAGCTCGGGCTGTGGGCGAACTGCCACTTGTCGCCGTAGCGGCCCATCGGGGAGCGGCTTCTGGTGGTCCTGACGTCTCCGGCCAGTTTGCAGTTTTCCTCTGGAGTTGGAACGGGGCTGGGCTGCTGCTGGCTGTGGGTCTCTGGGATCTCCGTGCTTGCAGTGGGCCTGGGGGTCGGTGTGCCGTTGGTCCTGACGTCTCCGGTGACTGGCACTGACCTGCTGGCATCGCCGACGTGAAGACAGTGCAAAGCCCCCGCACCGGTGCAATGGGCGGGGAGCTGGAGAGGGGAGGGAAGGGGTCACACACATGGGCGGGAAGCAGA
The DNA here is from genome assembly GCF_010909765.2 of Amblyraja radiata. Taxonomy (NCBI): domain Eukaryota; kingdom Metazoa; phylum Chordata; class Chondrichthyes; order Rajiformes; family Rajidae; genus Amblyraja; species Amblyraja radiata. The sequence goes on from NC_045969.1 coordinate 24,822,821, forward strand.
GGGGTGTAGGTGGGGTGAAACTGAAGGGAGCGACAATCTGCTGCTGCCTGCCCGCTGAGTTAAAAAGTTCCCACGCAAGACTCACGATACACTGTGTATCGTGAGCCTACCGTGGGAACTTTTTAACTCAGCGGGCAGGCAGCAGCATATTGTCAATTATTAACCCTCCCGCGCAATATACCCTCACCTTCTCTTTTATGAATGGGGATTTAGTTCCCCTTTCTTCGAGGACCGACCGGAGGTTCCGCTGTCACCTCTGCGGGCCGCCCTCGGTGAACGTTTTCAAGGACCTTTCTTCAAGGACCGAAAAAATGTCCGCTATTCGGAGGTTTTCTTTATTTGGATCTTCGGATAAAAGGTTGTGCACCTGTATTATCAAAAAACGAACTGAATCATCACATTTTTTTGACAATCTCACACAAAGAGCATGTGTTTATGAAATGCATCATGATAAGAGTTATTATTTTTAATCAGTATAAGTTACCTGTAATGCACTGAAGTTGTCCATCCTCTCTTCTAATGGTAAATGTCTCACCTGGATTGACTTGAACCAAAATAACCTGCAATTATAAATATTAATTTACTTAAATACAATTTTCAGGCAAGCAAAATGTTTTAACTTTAATTTGTAAAAAAACTAATTTATTTGTCGGAATACATTCATTTAGCTCCTTAATACATCCAAGTGCCACAGTTCACAGGAGTGGGAGGGTGAGATTGAAGAGGTGCATTTTAAGGAGACGTTCAAAGATTGGCTGAGATTGGATTACAGGGTGAAATTCCACTATATCGAGAAAATGGCAAATAAAAATCAAGTACCGGGAGAGTAGAGGAATGAAAGTTGCAGGGAAAAGGAGCTAAAACATTTGCAGATGTGGAAGAGAGCACATCCATGTTGAAATTTGGAGACTTACAAGGGCTTTCAAATTAGAGGTCAGGTGGCAGTGAGACCCAAGCCAAGCAAAACTATGCAAAGCCATTTAACCCCATTGGGCCAAGGTGATTTTATTAAGTTTTAAGATTCACAAACACACTTTCAAAGTGTTAAACTATTTTTGAGCAAATGGTGGAAAGGAAGAGCATCATGCCTGCAAATGGTAAAGAGGAGGACAACTGTTTGGACCAACCTACCCACACCACTGTGTAAATGAGCAATGTAGTAGGGTCTGGGGGCAGTCACAGAAAGAAAATAAATAAGGCCTCAGATCCCTGGCATTAATCAAGACCACTCAAGTAAGGGGAAGGGTCAAGTGATTACTGCAACCCATGCAACATTTAAAAAATTGTAAATCCACCTTTCACATTGCTTGCATAGTTATATTCATTTGGGGGACAATAGCTGGCAACGTAAATTTCAACTGAAATATTATAAAAGGGAATTTGTTACATTTTATACAGCTTTTCATCTTTTATGTACTCTGAGGACATTATGAGTAAGAGAAAACTTTCTTTGCATTATTAAATGGAGTGAAAACGAGCATATAGCAAATAATATAAAAATACAGATGTGTTTCAGAACATCTGGAATTACTTATTTACCATGATTAAATTTGTTCAGTTTAATCTTTAGGATTCAGGTAGATTCTCGTTAGGAGGTTACTACTTACAATGTAATACAATCCAACATTGTGTATGCCGGACAGCAGAATTTCAAAGCATTTGAAAGAGTTCCATTCATAGATCATAGAACAGTTCAGCACAAGAACAGGCCCTTCTGCCCAAGATGTTGGTGTCGACATAATGCCAAGACCATCACTTATGTAGCTGCACATAACCCATATCTCTCCATTCCCTGCATTTACAAATGCCTATCTAAAAGTCTTTTAAATGCCACTAACCGGCTTCATACAGACAGCGCATTCAACACACTCTGCACTCTGTGTAAAAAAAACCTGCCCCTCCCACCTTAATTTGATTTGACTATCCTGGGAAATACATTCTGATCGTGTCATGATTAGATATACTTCCATCAGGCTTCCCTGCAACCTCCGGTGTTCCAGAGAAAACAATCCAAGTCTGCCCAACCTCTCCCTGGAGCTAATGCCCTAATCCAGACAGAAGGGTTTCGGTACGAAACGTTTCTATTTCCTTCGCTCCATAGATGCTGCCTCACCCGCTGAGTTTCTCCAGCATTTTGGTCTACCTTCGATTTTCCAGCATCTGCAGTTCCTTGTTAAACATTACTTGATATTGCATCATTTACAGATAATATTAAGATGAAGTTTAAAATTCTATTGCATAATAATGACAGCAAAGGTGGTGGTGCCATTTGGACCTTTCTGCCTACTGTGGTCGTTTGATACAGCTATCCCATTAACTTTACACATTTGCACTTGCACCATTGCCCTGTAAATGCCTTTCCAATAAGCGAGTTTGGTCTTCCGACTGCGCATGCCCAGGTCATAGGTCACAAGCGAAAAACACTCTAGGCAGCTGTACCACTGCATGGACATAGACCTGCGCCTCATCTGTAGCCAGCCGGGGGCCAGAGACGTCGGGAGTCAGACAGGAGCGGTGCCCCAGGCCCACAGGCAACGCAGAGAGGCAGCAGTAAATTCAGCTCAACTCTGCCTGTTACCCTACCAGTCCTGCCTGGACTTTCGCAAACAATGGCCCAGGCTTACAGCCAGCGCGGAGAAGCAGGGCTAACTCCACGGCTCTAGGCTGGTGTCCCATCAGTCCAGGCAGGGCTGTAGGTTAACCCGGCGAGACAGGCAGAGTTGAGCTGGATTTAGCCATGCTTCTCCACACTGGCTGTAAGCCTGGGCCGTTGTTCGGAGGGTGGTGCGGAGGGAACGGTCTCTGCAGATGGCGGAAAGGGGTGGAGATGGGAAGATGTGACTAGTGTTAGGATCCCGTTGGAGGTGGCGAACATTTTAGAGGATTGTGTGTTGTATGCGACGGCTGGTGGGGTGAAATGTAAGGACTAGGGGGACTGTCTCTGTCGCGACTAGGGGCAGGGGGAGAAAGGGCAATGCTGCGGGGTACAGAGGAGACATAAGTGATGGCCTCATATATGATGGGATGGGAGCACCCCCATTCCCTAGTATGGAACACCTCATCTCGGGCATAGACGAGGAATTAGGAGTAGGGGATAGTCTTTGCAGGAAGCAGGGTGTGAAGAAGTGTAGTTGAGATAGTTGTGGGGGTCAGTGGGTTTGTAATAGACGTCAATTGATAGTCTATTTCCTGTGATGGAGATTGTGAGATCATGAAAGGGGAGGGAGGTGTCGGAGATGGTCTCAGTAAATTTGAGTGTAGGATGGAAATTGGTGGTGAAGTTGATGAAGTTCATGAGTTCTGCATGGGTGCAGGAGGTAGCACCAATGCAGTCGTCAATGTAATGGAGGTAGAGTTCGGGGATAGGGCCAGTGTATGCCTGGAACAGGGATTGTTCAACGTACCTTACAAAGAGGCAGGCGTAGCTAGGGCCCATGTGGGTTCTCATAGCTATGCCTTGGACTTGGAGGAAGTGGGAGGAGTCGAAGGAGAAGTTGTTAAGGGTGAGGACCAGCTCGGCTAGGCGGAGTAGAGTGTTGGTAGAGAAAAATTGGATGGTTCTGCGGTCGAGGGAGAAACTCCAGTTTTAAATATGAGCAAAAATAGGTAAAATAGCTACCAAATATTATTAATGGAGCCGTCAGTTTCCAAAAAACTGTCAATACAGCACAACATTACATACTAATGAATGTTCACAGAGTCAGAGGCAAGTAGCAGAACGGATTGATAACAGGTCTGAGGATTGAATACTGATAGTGGATAAGAGTGATTGTTCCACAGGGACTATTGCTGTTCACACTTTGCATCAATAATACTGATAGTGGATAAGAGTGACGAATACAGGGACTATTGCTGTTCACACTTTGCATCAATAATTTGGGTTCTGGATTCAAGGCATAATTTTCAAATTTACTAATTTGTGGCTAGTTAGGTGGGAGACTAAAACACATTACAGGAGGTCAAATGGCAACGATTTGTAAATTAAACACAACATAAATAAATGCAAGGTACACAAAAATGCTGGAGAAACTCAGCGGGTGCAGCAGCATCTATGGAGCGAAGGAAATAGGTAATGTTTCGGCTCGAAACGTTACCTATTTTCTTCGCTCCATAGATGCTGCTGCACCCGCTGAGTTTCTCCAGCATTTTTGTGTACCTTCGATTTTCCAACATCTGCAGTTCCTTCTTGAACACATAAATAAATGCAAGGTGACATTACCTGGAAGACAATAGATAGGTAGAAGATATTTAAGTATACGGAAAGTTAATTATAGATACCTCAGCTATAAATTAAACCAAGAATGAAAAAGTAAATTTAAAGAAGTTCAGAATTTAAAAAGTAAGCAAGTAAGCAACTTGCATTGAACCTTGTTTGAACCATATTTAGCATAATACTTCACCATTGTGTGGTGGCTGCAGTTTAAAAAATGATATCGGGGACTGGAAAGGACAAAAAGGATTTACAAGGATTACCCGAGAAAAGCAAGGCTGTTTATTTCAAGAATAGATGGAGAGATGAGGTCTATTTTCTCTTCAAAGAAGAGATCTCTTAAATATCTTTAAAGTCATTGAGAATTTTGATAGAGTGAATGCAGAGAATATGAAGAGCACAGCTAGAAGCCGGGGTTAAGGAAAGAGCATTCACGTCGTGTCCCCGTTTCCACCAAGTAGCGACAAGACAGACACCATTGTATGCAGATGCCGAGAAGTATGTTCAGCTCTGGCTGAAAAACTTCTAATCTTGTGTATGGACTCGATAAGAAGAAGCTAGAAGCCTTTGTTGTAAGTTAATCGCCAATGTATCCAGTAAGGAAATAATTTAAAAACTTTATTGACAGTGATAAAAACATAGAACTTGCCATCACCCTGTTTAAAGTGACCATTGCAAGTGCATTTAAGAGGAGACTACACAAGGTAATGGTGAGTTAGATTTAGACGCAGATAGGTGTAGGAGATTAATGGCACATATGTATCAGTTAGGACATTTTTAGCCAAATGATAATTTTTCAGTGCTTATTTCCTTTTTAATGTATACAATTAATAAAAACAATTTAAATGAATGAAACTTTTTCAATGGGATGTTACAGAGGCAACATGTGGGTGCCAAATCAGATACCAAAGCAATCCTAGTAGCAGTAAATGTGAGGGTTCCTGGCATAATATTTCAGCATCAGATCGTGGAGGATAAACCCAAGCTAAGTAATGTGAATGCATCCTGGAGTAAGCTGCCCAGCAGGGTTACTGGACAGCTCAATCCAGGAGGCATTCACATTACTTAGCTTGGGTTGTCGTATAAATTTGGTCAGCCATCAAAGGCTGCAAGAAACTGAATATGATCAAACATCCTCAACAGCTGACCTTGCAAAACAAATAAGAGGTCTTTTGTGAATGAAAGAGAATAAAGGGCATTGTGACAATGGCCAATTTGATTGTGGCACAGTGGTGTAGGTCACAATTTAAATAAAGTGAGTAGGGGCAGTTGGTAGTGGTGGTGTTAAAACAATTATACCAGAAGGAAATGTTCTCCCTTTGAGCTTTTGAGGAGCTGGATCAAATTAAAGCACAAAAGCTGAAGAATAATTCTAGCACTGGAATATTTCAATATTTCAAGTAAAAAAACTGGAAAAGCAAGAAAATAAACTTGTTTAAAGTTTCAAAGAGATGTAGTGGAAATAACTGTAAAAGAATGGAGACCAAGGTAATCCAGTTTATTAAATTGCTTTCAGTTCACCAGTTAAAGAGAAAAAGGGCAAAATAATATGTTGGAATTGTGTGATTAAGAACACTACTATTGGTGAAAAGCTAAAACAAAAAGAGAATTTTGGAAACACTCAGTAAATTAGAAATCATCCGAGAATGACATTACATCAAAATTGGCCAATTTTCCCTGACAAATCATGGAGTCATGAGGGATTGAGTTCATTCCCAATACCCGAGAAGGGAGGGAGAAAAAATGTCTGATGGTGGGAACACATTGAAATCGGTAGAAATTACAAAGGATAATCCCCTGATGTGGGTGAGTGGCAGAGTACATAGGTGTGGGATGTTTAGTTTTTAATCATATACTCCAGGACACAATTAAATTCCTGTTCACATGAAGCACACAAAATAAATAGTATATACAAAAAATAATAGATTTCAACAATGAGAATAAAACAACAGAATGATGCAAGACTGCAGTGCAAAACCAGAGTAGTGCTAAAGAATATTGAAGTACAATAACTGAATCACCAAATTAGGTAGCATTATCGGTAAGAGTATTGACATGGGAATTAGTTTTCAAAGATTCTGGATGTTTGATTCTGGAGTCAGATAGTAGTGGGGAACAAGCTGTTCTCAAGTCGGGACATCTGAGCTTTCAAGCTCTCAATTTTTCTCCCAGAAGATAAACGAGAGAAAAAGAAAAGGCCGGGCATCCTCGACAATACTTCCAGTCTTCCTGATGCAACACACAGCAACGATAGACTGGATGGAATGAAGTGACAAGCCTACGATGAGCTGGGCTGTATTCATCACTCTCTACAGGTTCAGCAGTCAAGAGCAGAGCAATTGCTGAGATGCATCCAGTCAGAAAACTTTCTGTAGTGATAAAAGACAAAATGGTGGAGTAACTCAGCGGGTGGGTCAGCATCTCTGGAGAATCTGGATAGGCAATGTTTCGAGTTGAGACCCTTCCTCAGATTAATTGCAGTAGGGGATGAAAGCTGGAAGAAAGGTGGAGTCAGGACAAAGTTTAGCAAGTTATAGGTGGATACAGGTGAGAGGATTTTTCATTGGCAAACAGCTAAAGATGAAAAGACAAAAGATAGTGAGATTAAGAGAAAAGAGGTGTAAAATGTGAAGCCAGAGGAAGAAATATAGGTGGAAGGGGACTGGGGTTAGAGGGAAAGGGAGAAATGGGTACGCATCGAGACGGAGTGCTGGGAAAAGCAGGGGAGTGGGGGGTTCTTTGTAGGTTAGTTACCTACAATTGGAGAATTCTATGTTCATACAGTTACCCAAATCATATGTTCATAAGCTACCCAAGCAGAATATGAACTGTTCCTCCAGATGTACAATGGCCAATTTGATTGTGGCACAGTGGTGTAGGTCACAATTTAAATAAGGTGAGTAGGGGCAGTTGGTAGTGGTGGTGATAAAACAATTATACCAGAAGGAAATGTTCTCCCTTTGAGCTTTTGAGGAGCTGGATCAAAGGATGTTTGGTGTTTGGTGGGCGGCGCGATCGACGTCGCAGCGGCCTCTGCAGTCTGTCTGTGTATTTTTTATTTTTTTGTCCTGTAGAGGGTTTAGTTTGTAGTGGGTTTTTAAATGTGTATGTGTGGGGGGTGGGGAAACTTTTAAATCTCTTCCCTGCATGGAGACCCGACCTTTTCCCTGTCGGGTCTCCTTGAGCGGTTGGGGCCTAGCGCCGTGGAGCGGCCTTGAACCGGTGTGACCTGGGGGCTGAAGTCACGGAGCCTGTGCAGCTGTGGACCTACGGACCTACCTCCGTGGAGCTAGCCAGCTTCGGAGCGTGGAGAGCTGCGGCGGCGAGCTGCTGCGACCCGACTCAGGTGGATGGTGACAGTGGGAGCCTGCGGGTCCCCGGTGGGAAACTGCTTTGCGGGGCACCGGCATCGGCGAATTCTCCCGCCCGAATTGCGGGGTTGAGAGTGACCTGGAGCGGGGCCTTACAACGCCCGGCACGGCTGTAAATTGCCGCGGACTTGCTAGCGCCCGCCGGGAGCTCCAACATCAAGACCCGGGGCAGGGCCCTACATCGCCCGGCGTGGCTTTGAGTGGCCGCGGACTTGCTAGCGCCCGCCGGGGGCTTTGACCTCGACTTCGGGAGAGGAATGGAGAGCAGGGGAGAGACAAGTTTTGCCTTCCATCACAGTGAGGAGGACTCACTGTAGGTATGTTGCAAAGCCTACCTGAAGCGTCGCTGAAAATCTGTCGCTGCGGGTGTGCGCGATTTTGGCGCCGTTTAGAGGGGGGCGGGTTTAAAACGCGATTTTCTCTAGGCTGTTCAAATCGAAGATGTTCAGCCTTGTTAATTATTAACGAAAAATCGCTGGAAGACCCCGTCGCAAAAGCTATTATTAGTTTTAAAGGCCTTGGATAATAGTTATAGTAGTTTAAAAATCAATCTCTAAACCCGCGACCACCGACAACTGTCAGGGTCGCATAGAGCAAACCACAGAAGGTATGTAGCTTATTTTTACATTAAAAAGGGCTTCTTAAGATCCCTTTATACAAAGTTTAATATTGCGAGTAGCTCATTTTGGGCCCATTATATCCCGCAGTGTTTTTCTGGGCATTTGAGGGCACAAATCTACCGCAATGTGAACGTTCTAAACCAGCGCGTTCACAGGATCCCACTAGAAAGCTGATTTAAAATGGACTTTAATTTACAGCAATTGAACACTAAATTCCTTCCATTTGGCCTATAAATTAATGTAAATGAGATTTTAAAATCATGTTTTATTGTGAATTATTTATGAATATTATTTGCACACTTAGGCTATTTAAAAATGTTAATCATTTATTAAGAAATGGATAGATGTTTAGATCTAGTAATTGAAGTTTGAAATTAACTACACTTGGGTAACTAACTAATTATATGCTTTAATTTCAGGTCATCCAAGTAAGATTATTTTATATTTGTTTCAGAATGGTTCAATCTATGATAACTGAAAATTTCATTCAGTTCTCTTAATTTTTAAGAAAGTTATGGGCTTTTGACTGTCCACGATCACAGCTTTTTTGTTACGTCCATAGAAAATCAATAGGGAACAAGATGCTAATTTCCGAGTATGAAAATGGCCATAACTTTTTAAATACATGAGATATGAAAGTGAATTAGGTGTCAAATTAAACTTATTTTTATGCTTTATCTGATGGGATAAATTACAGACTTGATTTTTTAAATCTCAAAATGTTGTAACATTGCTACTCACTGTGATGGATGTTTATGTGAATTGAATTGTGTTGGTGTGTGTCTTGGTTATTTTTTTGTATGGCTGCAGAAACCAAATTTCGTTTGAACTTCATGTGAGGTTCAAATGACAAATACAAGGTATTGTATTGTATTGTATTGTACTGTAAGTATTTTTTTTTTAACAGATAGAGGATGGTGAGTGCCTGGATGTGCTGCCAGAATTGGTGGTGGAAGCAGATACTATAGTGGCAATTAAGAGTATTTTGGATAGGCACATGGACATGTAGGGAATGGAAGGATATGGATTGTGTGCAGGTAGGTAAGAGTTGAACTTGACATCATATTCAGTACAGACATTGTGGGCCAAGGAGCTTGTTCCTATGCTGTCCTAACGGAAAATAATATTGGCTCCGCTCAATCCTATTATTTTCTATGTGGATTTTCTTAATTCACCTACGCAATTTCTCAGTCTGTAAGAGACGCACTTTAACCTAAAATCATTGTTTCCTTTTTGCATATCCATGGACATTTTTACAATCTGTTTCTGGCTAACTTGCTCTCTCATTTCCTTTTCCAGATCAAAGCTTTCATCTTTCTTTGCTTAATTCTGAAATCTTCCCAAAGCCTTGGGCTTCCTGGATTTTGTCTGGCAACATTATGTTTTTTCTTTTGATCTAATATTCAATCTCTCATGATATATTTAGTATGTTTCGTTTATATCATGAAATGTAGTTTTCCAAATTTCCATAAACTCAAGAAAAATTAATATCCTTCCTTATTTAATTTTTATTGGAATTGAACAAGGTAACGAAATGATGTTTTGGATGTGACAATTGGCAGCTCTCGCTTGACCAGGTGCAGACGCAGTTCATGGGAATTGGTAGACGGTAGGTTTGTGGAACTCCCTCAAATGCAGACACATCAATTGCTAAATTTAATTAAGGAGGAAGAACAAGGGCAAAAGAAGGCCAATATTGTTGGCAATTAAGTAGCAATCCATAGTCAATTGGTTAATCAAATCCATTGTGCTCTGCAAAGAGTGCAGGATTCATAAGGTCATTATTTACAGTATCTTGTTGAAACCAGCCAAGAACATAAGCGAACGCTGCAGGAAGGCAGAAGGAGTCTTGGAAAATATAGAATAAAGGCAACAAAGAACGTCCCGGTCCCGAGGGCAAAGAAGGACATTCTCTTCTTCTTAGGCATGGTGGGTTACTGCAGACAATGAATTCATGACTACAGAGAACTAGATGCAGCATTGCGTTCAGCCGCCTTGCAGACTGAGCCCTCCAGAGTAGTATGGACTGCAGAAAGAGACCAAGCATTTAGCAATCTAAAGAATGCTATGGTTACTGCTCCGGCGCTGGGATTGCCAAATTATAAAAAAAAAACTTTCAACCCTAAATGAATCAAAGCGGTTTGCGTCTTGGTCCTGGCTCAAGAACATGGAGGGGAAAAAAGACCGGTACCCTATTATTTTGTGTCTTTACCAGCTGAAGTAAATGGCATGCCAGCCTGCTTGCGAGCTGTAGCGGCGACGGCTACATTGATAGAAAAAGCAATCCCCATCGTTCTTGATCACTCGTGTGTAGTGATTGTTCCTCATGCTGAGGTGTTATTATAGAACTCAGCAGCTACACAGCATTTCGCAGCCACTAGAAGAACAGGATATGAAGTTATCCTTTTATTACATCCGAACTATACTTATCAGCGATGACCTGCTAAAAATCCAGTTACCTTTGTACCACTGCCAGAAGAAGGATGTGACCATGATTGTCTATTGCTTGTAGAAGCAACTGCCACTCCCCGACTGGACTTACAGAGTCATCCGATTGATAATCCTGACCTTGTCCTATTTACTGATGGCGCTTCACACCGACCTAGCGATGACAGATTATTAGCAGGATATGCAGTGGTCACACCACGCCAAGTGCTGGAGGCGTACACTTTACCATCCGGAACGATGGATCAGGCACCTGAGCTGTATGCGTTAACTCGTGCCTGCATATTGGCAAAAGATAAAAGTGCTAATATTTACACCGATTCTCACTATGCGTTTGGGGTTGTACAGAACTTTGGGCAGTTATGGAAAAATAGAGTCACACATCAGCAGGAAAGACTATTAAGCATGATAAACTGGTCTTAATTTATTGGATGCCATTCAATTGCCACGGCAAATTGCAAAGCTCATAAATCATCGGATGATGATGTATCAAGGGGAAACAGGTCAGCTGATTATGTAGCCAAACAGATTGCTCTGTGGCAAACCCCACAATTACAAGCGGCTAAAATCAAGTCTGCAGCACAAAGAAAACTCCCGGTTGGCATTGAAGTAGCCCAGTTACAGGATGCCCAGAGCCTAGCATCGCTCCAAGAAAAGAATTACTGGGGCACAGCAGGGTGTTATCAAGACCCCATTGTCTGGGTTACCCCTGATGGTCGGGTAATTTGCCCCAGGAGCCTATTTTTGTCCCTGTCTTGTCTAGCCCAAGGACAGGCTCACATGGGAAAAGGGGGGACGGCACATACATTGTCCCAACAACGGTATGCACCAGGTATATCAGTCATAATTAATAAGGTTGCAAGAACATGTCTGGTGTGTCAACAAAATAATAGAGGGAAGACGCCTGCAAAATTTGATCACCTATCACAACCTGAAATGCCTTTTGAGAATTTGCAAATTGATTTTGTACATATGCCGCCAGCAGCAAAGCATTTTAAATACATTCTGGTCATAGTTGATATGTTCTCCAGATGAGTGGAAGCACACCCCACAAGGAGGGATGATGTAAGGGCAGTAGTCGATATTTTAATGAAAGAAATAATACCTAGATTCGGGATACCCATGGGAATAAACAGTGACAGAGGAACTAATTTCACCAGTAAATTAGTTCAGAACCTGTCAAAGGTTCTTGGGTTCCAGTGGAAATTACACATACCATATCAACCACAGTTCTCAGGGACGGTAGAAAAAGTAAATGCTGAGATAAAAGCTACTTTGGTTAAAGTATGCCAGTAAAATAGATTGTTATGGCCAGACGCCATGCCTATAGTGATGTATGAAATCAGAAAAATAGAAACACGGGCAATATCACGAGATATTTGATGGGGCGAACTATGATAACAGGAACCCTGACCCCCGATGACTCCTGAGAAGGTAGCTCTAATTTGAAATGATGAAAAATCCTTAAGATATGCTCAAGCCATTTGTGAAACAGTTTGTAAGATCTATGAAAGAGTTAAGCAGGCACAGGACCCACCGGCACAAGAAAATATGAACCAGTTTAAACCAGGAGATCAGGTTTATGTACGAGCAATGAATAAAGATTATTTCCCTCCTCGGTGGAAAGGACCATATTTGGTGCTGCTAACAACACAAACAGTAGTAAAAGTAAAAGAAAAACCCGATTGGGTACATGCTGCCAGATGTAAACTGCATTACTCAGACAAAACCCTCGAAGATAAGGAAGCACAAGAACTGTAATATTTTGTAGTGATAAAAAAGTGTCCAAATGTAGACATATTCCTTATTAACTATCTTTGCAGTATTAAATACATGAATATACTAACATTATGTGGGATCAGAGAGGTTATGCGGGGGGTGGTAGATTAATACAAGAAACAGGAGGAAGGTAGAAGTTGGACTATGAAATTCAACAAATAACATCCACACAGAACACAGTGAACTCACTGCTGTAAGAAAAACAAGCTTCCTTATCTGATTTGAATGTTGGGTTTGTGACCATATCCATAGTTTCCATCTAAATTAATTAATCTTCCACATGGGCCAATGAGCTTGTTCCTATGCTGTCCTAACGGGAAATAATATTGGCTTTGCTCAATCCTATTATTTCCTATGTGGATTTTATTAATTCTCCTACATAATTTCTCAGTCTATAAGAGACCCAATTTAACCTTAAATTATTGATTCCTTTTTGCATATCCATGGACATTTTTACAATCTGTTTTTGGCTAACTTGCTCTCTCATATTTTTCTTTCCTTTTCCAGTTCAAAGCTTACATCTTTCTTTGCTTCATTTTCCCAAAGCCTTGTGCTTCCTAGATTTTGTCTGGCAACATTATGTTTTTTTCTTTTGATTTAATATTCAATCTCTCATGATATATTTAGTTGGATTTGTTCATATCATGAAATGTAGTATTCCAAATCTCCATAAACAAGCCATAGGCCTTTCAACTTGCTTTATTTTGATTCAGGATCTTCATTTCAGTTTGAATTAAACCTATTTTAATTTTTATACACAATTTTTCAGTATCTTCTAACTATGCATGATCTAACTGCCCTCAACTGCTAATACAAGGTTTCAAGATCAGTTTATTGTCACATGTACCAATTACACGACACTTTGAACAAATTAACAGCCACATGGTTCCATGCCAAATCCAAATACTTCCACAAAGTCAATGGCATTTTACAAATGTGTGAAATAGTACAAGAAGTGTTCATGAGCTTATTAGTATTATGCTAAATTGCAGAGCAAATGTCATTAAATGTGATGCCGCAGGCACTAAAACACATTAAATATACATTTAAGATATTAGGATCTCAAATGTGGAGATTGGCACTGTATAAAGTAGTATGCATTATTATAATACTAATCGTAGCTTTTTGAAAACCAGCGAAGTATTCCAGCAATAGTTGAGATATGAAATGTGCTAAATTTAGATGAAATATTGATGATAATTAATAGAATGGCTCTGCGTTTCAAATTCCAGTGACAGAAAGCCGTCTGAACAAATGGTTAACAGAATGGTGAAATACACAGGACTAAAACCTCTCAATTGCCTTTTAAATTTTATTACCAATATTATGGTAGTAAAGAAGCATATCTAAATTTAAGTTTTAATAGCTGGAACATACAATGAACCACTGCTATTTGGCAAGGTTTGTTTTTGCTGCATTCTGGGAAAAGGGTGGTTCATTTTGCATTAATCTTATGTTTATAACCATCTGTAATTACAACAAGATGAATACTGAACACATTATATTCACTGTGCTCAAAAACTTTAAAACTTGTAGTAATATTTAAATTAAAAATAGCATTTCCACACACTGCCTTCCACCTCCAACCCAATTTCCAGAGTGAGCTGGTTCCATCCACAGATTTAAGCCATTCAGCAGTCAAATTCTAGGCAGACTCTAGAGTGTTGTTGGTAGAATGTGTCAGGTATTTCCTTGCTGCCGGAGGCATAACAAGGCACTCCGCCAATACATCAAAAATATATAGGTCCCAAAGGGTTACAGCAATGCTTACAGACTAAGGTCATGAAACATCAGTTTTATAATTTTTGTCTGGGTTTTCATTAAGTTTAGATGTTTAATGTGTGACCTAGTAAAGCTTTTAAAAATGATGACAGGATTCAACAGCGTATAGAGAAACTATTTCCTCTGAGAATCATTAATCATCAGTCTTAAAATTAGAGCTTTACCAGTTGGATGCAAATATCAATTAAGACATCCCATCCACATCTCCCTCTCTCCTGCCCCACACCCCTTAACTATTCCTCAATCCCATCAAAAGACTGAGGAGCCAAATGAAATTTTCAAGATTCGCAGGTTATTAATTAAGTAAGAGTGTAACTAGAAAAGACAAATAAATAAAATCAAGATACTGATTTGTCTAAAGAGTCTCGACCCTATACTTCACCCATTCCTTCTCTCCACAGATGCTGCCTGTCCCGCTGAGTTAATCCAGAATTTTGTGTCTACCACTGATCTGTCATGTTCTATTTAATTCAGGAAGAGGCTTAAGAGTACGTTCCTGATTTTAATGTTGAAACATACAAAATCGGTGCAGGAGTAGGTCATTCGGCCCTTCAAGCCAGCACCGCCATTCAATATGATCATGGCTGATCATCCAGAATCAGTACCCTGTTCCTGCTTTCTCCCCATATCCCTTGATTTTGTTAGCCCTAGGAGCTATATCTAAGTCTCTTAAATATATCCAGTGAATTGGCCTCCACTGCCTACTGTTCCATGGGGAACAAGGAAATGGCAGATGAGTTGAACAGGTACTTTGGATCTGTCTTCACTAAGGAGGACACAAACAATCTTCCTGATATAGTAGTGGCCAGAGGATCTGGGGTGACGGAGGAACTGAAGGATATCCACATTAGGCAGGAAATGGTGTTGGATAGACTGGTGAGACTGAAGACTGATAAATCCCATGGGCCTGATGGTCTGCATCTCAGGGTACTTAAGGAAGTGGCTCTAGAAATCGTGGATGCATTGGTGATAATTTTCCAATGTTCTATAGACTCAGGATCAGTTCCTGTGGATTGGAGGGTAGCTAATGTTATCCCACTTTTTAAGAAAGGCGGGAGAGAGAAAACAGGGAATTATAGACCAGTTAGCCTGACATCGGTGGTGGGGAAGATGCTGGAGTAAATTATAAAAGATGAGACAGTCGAACATTTGGATAGCAGTAACAGGATCAGTCCGATTCAGCATGGATTTACGAAGGGCAAATCATGCTTGACTAATCTTCTGGAATTTTTTGAAGATGAAACTAGGAAAATGGACAAGGGAGGGTCAGTGGATGTAGTGTACCTGGACTTTCAGAAAGCATTTGATAAGGTCCCACATAGGAGATTAGTGGGCAAAATTAGGGCACATAGTACTGGGGGTAGAGTGCTGACATGGATAGAGAAGTGGTTGGCAGACAGGAAACAAAGAGTAGGGATTAACGGGTCCCTTTCAGAATGGCATGCAGTGACTAGTGGGGTACCGCAAGGCTCGGTCGGTGCTGGGACCGCAGCTATTTACAATATACATCAATGATTTGGATGAAGGGATTCAAAGTAACATTAGCAAATTTGCAGATGTCACAAAGCTGGGTGGCAGTGTGAACTGTGAGGAGGATGCTATGAGAATGCAGGGTGACTTGGACAGATTGGGGGAGTGGGCAAGTGCATGGCAGATGAAGTTTAATGCAGATAAATGTGAGGGTATCCACTTAGGTAGCAGACACAGGAAGGCAGATTACTATCTAAATGGCATCAAGTTGGGAAAAGGGGAAGTACAACGGGATCTGGGGGTCCTTGTACATCAGTTTATGAAAGTAAGCATGCAGGTACAGCAGGCAGTGAAGAAAGCGAATGGCATGTTGGCCTTTATAACACGAGGAATCGAATATAGGAGCACAGAGTTCAATCTGCAGTTTACAGAGCCCTAGTGAGACCACACCTGGAGTATTGTGTGCAGTTTTGGTCCCCTAATTTGAAGAAGGACATTCTTGCTAATGAGGGAGTGCAGCGTAGGTTTACAAGGTTAATTTCCGGGATGGCGGGACTGTCATATGCTCAGAGAATGGAGCAGCTGGGCTTGTACACTCTGGAGTTTAGAAGGATGAGAGGGTATCTCATTGAAACATATAAGATTGTTAAGGGGTTGGACACGCTAGAGGCAGGAAACATGTTCCCGATGTTGGGGGAGTCCAGAACCAGGGGCCACAGTTTAAGAATAAGGAGTAAGCTATTTAGAACGGAGACGAGGAAACACTTTTTCTCACAGAGTGTAGAGTCTGTGGAATTCTCCGCCTCAGAGGGCGGTGGAGGCAGGTTCTCTGAATGCTTTCAAGAGAGAGCTAGATAGGGCTCTTAAAAATAGCGGAGTCAGGGGATATGGGGAGAAGGCAGGAACGGGTACTGATTGGGGATGATCAGCCATGATCACATTGAATGGCGATGTTGGCTCGAAGGGCCGAATGGCCTACTCCTGCACCTATCGTCTATTGTCTGTTGCAGAGAATTCCACAGATTAACAAGTCTCCGGGTGAAAACGTTTTTCCTCATCTCAGTCCAAAATGGCCTAACCTTTATTCTTAAACTGTGACTGCCGGTTCTGGAGTCCCCCAACATTGGGAACATTTTTCCTACATCTAGCCTATCCAATCCCTTAAGAATTCTATATGTTTCTATAAAATACCCTCTCATCCTAAATTCCAGAGAAAATAAGACCAGTAAATCCATTATTTCATCAAATTTGTCAGTCCCTTATCATAGGAATTAACCAGGTGAACCAACGCTGCACTCCCTCAATAGCAAGAATGTCTTTCCACAAATTACGAGACCAAAACTGCACACAATACTCCAGGTGTGGTCTCACCAGGGCCCTGTACAACGGCGGTAGGACCTCTTTGCTCCTATACTCAAATCCTCTCGCTATGAAAGCCAACATGCCATTTGCTTTCTTCACTGCCTGTTGAAGTACACATTGTATTTTGCCAAGCCACCAAAGCAAGAACAATGCAAAATCTGCTTAGTAGCATAAATAAACTTGACATTTAATTCAACCTAACCTATTATTCCACTTCAACCAAGACAAAAAAGTTTATGACCAATACAGATATCACAATTTTATGTACCCATGTTTTTATGCTTACAAGATTGATTCTGCTCTGTTGCACCCTTCATGACAAGACTTCTCAAGGTTTGCGTGTTAAACAAACTGCAGAGAAATGTAGTAAATCACAGAATTATACAGCACAGAAACAAAACTGCAATAGCTCCTATGAAAATTGGAGCTAAGCCGGTCATCTTTGGAAGGAATGGACAGACAAAAAAGGATCCCAAACCAAAACGTTGTCTATCTCTTCACTTCACAGGAACTGCTTGACCCAATGAATTCATGCAGCACTTTTGCACAAGTTTGCAGCATCTACAGGTTCTCGTGTCAGCACCCATTTCCTTCTCTGGCAGGATGTTCCAGGTAACCACCGTTGTGTGTGGGGAAGAAAAGTGCCCCTCACATCATCTATAAATCTTTCTCTCTCACCTTAAACCTGTGCTCCGTTGTCGTAGCCTACCCTGGGAGAAAGAATCCAACCATCTATCCTATCTCTGTCACTCAATTTTATGAATCTCAACAAAAGGTTACTGCCCAACCTCCTACATTCCAATAATAACCCCAGGCTATCCAATTTCACCTTTTAACTCAGCCCACTCCATTCCAGCAAATGGTAATGTTGCGGTAGACTTTTTAAAGTACAATAGTGAATTAATGACAGATTCCAAATTTATTGGGACAAGATTGTTGATTAAATTTCTTCTGCAATTAAATCTTTTCATGCTGCTTATTAGCATTAGAAGACCTTAACTTTAGCTGAAAAAAATATATTATCCTCTCTTGCAGGTTAACCCACACCAGAATGTAGCCTATCTTAGGTTCCAGACACAGATAATTCTGGATTGACTGCATGAATATCATATTTCACTGATACTGGGATCATTGGCAGGGAGAGCGCACAAGAGATCAGATCTCAAACCTCAGAGGGATTGTCCAATTCAGAGTACTCTCTTACTTTTATATTTGGATGTGGGTAGGACCAGGTAGGGAATGACAAGGGGGAAGCAATCCTGATCCACAGCCAGTTGTGCAACAGTATTGGGCTTTTCCTTGCCTCCTTTAGTTGCCTGTTTACCAAAAAATCAGGGAAGCCTGGTTCCATCTCCTGGGAGCAAGTAGGCTACCTGCCTCCTATCTCAAAATTGGCCGTTTTAGGAATGATTGGAAGTGAGTTTGAGACATGCAAAACATAGATGATGACTTAGTCTGTTTTTGAGTGTTAAAATTTACCCTGCTCAACAGAGAATTTTAAACATGATCTGACCTTACAAAATCAGTGTAGTTTCGCAATGGGTAGGTTTCATCTGACATCTGAATAACCTAAATGAACATTGAAAAGGAAGTTTCTAATATGATGAAACAAAGTGCTGGAGGAATTTAGCGAGTCAGGCAACATCTGTGCAGGGAATGGATAGGCAATGTATCAGGTTGAGACTCATCTAATATGGTAAAAAGGATAGTATTGAGGTGTTGTCTAGATTAAATAAAATGGATACAATTCCACACAATAATTTTTTAAAAGCCAAGTACATTGAAATGGAGGAAATCTTGTGACACAATTAAAAAATGAGATTGATAGTGGGTAACAAAATGTACCTATTAAAGGAAAAAAACAAAAAAACAAGCTGCTGGAATAACTCAGCATGTCAGGCAGCATCTGTAGACAAAACATTTCAAGTTGAGACCCTTCCTCTGGACTGAAAGAGTGGTGGGTAGGTAGCTAGTACAAAGAGGCAAGGTGGTGAGGCAAGAGCTGGCTCACGATAAGTGTATTGAAGTGAGGAGGGTTGTACTGGTTGATGGAGTTAGATGGGGGAAAGAGAGAAATTGAGATGAGAAAAGAGACTGGGACATGATTGGTGGAGACAAGCAAGAGCTGCAGATGATGGAATCTGTTGGGAAAGAAAGGTAGAGTATGGGGCCAAATAAGGGAGGTGGGAACAGTTGAGGGAGAATACCCAAAGAGCAATTGGAGTTGGTTAAAAAAGAGCCGGATGAGAGGTGGCAGGACTTGTGGGAAAGAAGGGTTGGATTGGAAGGATAGAGGGACCGAGAGGGAGCAGGTCAGAGCAATGCCTATTTCCAATACCCTACCCTTGGTATTTAATTACTTTAACATTGTCAACTGCCCTATCATTTCCAGGTGTTTACCACCAACCAGAAACTCAACTGGACCAACCACATAAATACTATGATAGAAGGTCAGATGCCAGGAATCCTGTGGCAAGTGACTAATTTCCTGACATTCCAAAGCCTTCTCACCATCTCCAAGTCTGGAATGTAATTGAGTACTCTTCACTTGCCTCTACATAAGAGCAATGAAGAGACTTAACGCAATTCAAGACAAAGCAGCCTGTTTGAAGCCGGGTCTCAACTCGAAACGTCACCCATTCCTTCTCTCCAGAGATGCTGCCTGTCCCGCTGAGCTACTCCAGCTTTTTGTGTCTATCTTCAGCCTGTTTATTGATCTTGCTGATAAATTCTGCCTATCTGACAGATGCTGAGTTATTAAAGTTCAAATACCTCTGCAATTAAATAAAATAAATAATCTAATTACATTTTACAACATGATTTAAAACGCCCTCGGCTCGTAACCCACAATTCAACTGTCTCTATTTTTTATAGTCTTTCACTTTGTCCACGTTACACTTTCATTCCAACTCACCTACAGTTATCTGTTTGCTGCCTCTGACTTTTGCTTGTTTCATTAAACCTCTTGCCTCTCCTCTTAGGATAAATATGGTCCATTCTATCTCTTTAACCTTAACATTCTCCCTATTTCTCTCAATACAAGTCTCTCATTATGTTGTTCACATTTTCCCCTTACGTGAGACTCCAACCACGTGACACTTCTCTGTTAGTGTACTGTGGCACTGAACATCGCAGAAACATTTCAGTAAGAGGAGAAAATAATTCTTACATTAAAAATCCACTTTGATTAGATTTTTGCCTTATATTGCAATGTACAATAATGTAATTGTATATAGTTCATCTTTTTTATTGAAAATAAGAGAATAAAAATTGATATTAAATAAAAATAAAATGTATTATAGGCCCACAAAGATTAAAACAGGGGAGAGAGGAAACGTTTGAAATTTCAAATCTCAAGTTATCAAAGCAGGATAGAAGAATAATTGGAAGTGAAGTTTTTATAATTCTATAAATATAAAATCATGTTAACTGGAATGATTATTGCTCTGGATTATTCAGAAACCATTAAACATAGCTTTATATTTATAGTGTCTTTAAAAGTAAAATGTTGAAAATGTAAATCAGATCCGTTCAACATCATTCAATGAGTCACCATGTCTGCAGCAAAGATTCTGCATCAGGGTGAAGTACAGCATTCACAGAGAAATTTGGAGGGATTCCATTTTATTTTTTTACCAGTGTTAAGCTGACCACTCTATAATTTCTGGTCCGTAATTTGTTCCCATCTTAAATTTAACTTGTGACACCAATGTGCTGACCTTTGGCGTGACACATTTTTCTGATAATTTATTAATTATGTGCAGTAATACTTTGATTACTCTTCCTGTTATTCTTTTAATACGTGGATGCAATCAGGTCCTTATTTGATTAACTTATTTTATTTCCTTTTCCCATTTTTAGCATACAATATTCATCGCCACACCCAACACAATGTCCATCTGTTCTACCTTTTGGTAAAACCCCCCCCAAAATAACAATTTAATATTTAAGCCATCTCATTGTCATCATGTTATCTTCTTAATAAGCAGGCCAAATCTATAATGAGGCAACCTCTAAGGAAGATGGGTTTTAGTTTAATAGCTCACCTTTTATCTTTGTACTCATATATTATTTATATGTATTCTCAGGTTACTGATCAAATATAAATTGTTTTGGTACCAACTACAATTAATGCATGCCCTTTGAGAAACAATTATGTGGACAACCAATCCCAAGTTTCAGATACTATTCAGCACAAAGAGCATTTGTACATGCTCATGAAAATGTCACTAACTTTTCATTTTACCCATTTTAAAATAGTTTAGAATGCAAAACATTTGCATTTTTTTGGATTAGGAAATTAAAACTTCCTCAAAATCCAAAGATATATCTTATTCTCCAGTGAAACATAATTGTGTTTTTTTTCATCCCAGAATATTTCTTCCCTGCTTACAGGTCATATGGTGGAACTCTGCAAATTCAACTTCTGGTCTCAAAGCAAACTGGTGCTAATAATGGGGTTTTTTAATGTCAGACTGCACGCAATGCCATCGCTCCTTATATGATAATTGTTTAGAGGTTTGCCAGAAATTAGATTGAAAATACATTTGTCCTTGGGCATGTAGCCCAACTGGTATAGCTCCAGCAGAGAAATTTAAATGGGGCTTCAACGTAAGAATAAGGGGTAGGCCATTTAGGATTGAGATGAGGGAAAACTTCTTCACCCAGAGAGTTGTGAATCTGTGGAATTCTCTGCCACAGAAGACAGTGGAGGCCAATTCACTGGATGTTTTCAAGAGAGAGGTAGATTTAGATCTTAGGGCAAAAGCAATCAAGGGATATGGGGGGAAAAGCAGGAATGGGGTATTGATTTTTGATGATCAGCCATGATCATATTGAATGACGGTGCTGGCTCGAAGGGCCGAATGGCCTACTCCTGCACCTATTTTTCATGTTTCTATGTACTGGTCCAGATTTACTCTCCTTCAGGCCCATTGTCTTCTATCAACACCACCTGGGCCAAAATTGCCCAACCACCACCTGCTATATCCCCAAGCTCTTCACCCCCACTCAGTTCCCTCCTTGATCTCACAACCAGTGTCCCACTACCCTAACCTATTCCTTTTCCAACCAGCAAGTTCTGATCTGATGTCTCAAAATCATTAATCTCCATCTGTTTCTTCAATCAACTCTTTACTCAGCAACACCATGCCCTCCCATAATCAGCCTAGTTTGATTTTTATAACAATGTTGTTTCTACAGAAATCAAATAGGGGCGTCTCCAAGCTGATTCCAATTTGCTTTCCTTCAGTCCCCTCAAAATCTCATCAGCTACACATCATCTATGGTCCGAATATACAGCACCCAACACTTTCCCTGAATCCCCACACCTAATAAACTCTATCCTCATGGCATAATCTCAGTCACCAGCTGATACAACAGGAAACACGCTATTTGTCCCAACATTGTCTACACCAAATACCTACTCATGAACTAGGCCTAAGCTCTCAGCCCAACCCTCAAATCACCAACTTCCATTTGACTCTCCATTCATTTCCTGACTTGGCAATTCACCAATCATCCAGGACTCAGTTCAATTTAATTTTAATAACCTAGTATCTGTGAAGATGTGTAACTGAGGGCCTCTGTGACCAGGCCAAGCTTGTTCTGCTTTGGGTATATCACCCTTCTACCTCACTGCTTATAACCAGCAAGTCCTAATTTCTCAACCTAATTCACCAACTTCCAATTGACTCATTTATTAACACCTACCTCAAATAACTTACTCACTCCATTCCCCCAACCAATGATCACCTCCCTCTCAACTCAATACCCAATGACCCATAGCACAATTCAAACCTTCTTGATTCTCTGACTTCCTTTCTCTCTCCAGACTGGAAATTGGTCCAAACTCAACAATTGTCAACTAGCTCAGAGACAACATTTTCCAACTATCAATCAGCTGCTGACTCAGCCTACGTCACCTTCATAAAAATCGACAATTGATCCGCAGCTCAGCAACTCATATGCCCCACCACCACTGATCTTCACTCTACCAAGGAAAAAATAGATCCTTAATTAGGATCAGTTCAGTAAACAATTAATTTTTCAGTGACCCACTGAATTTTTAAGTGGAAGGCACACAACTATAGGATTATTAATAGTGTGGGTTCCAATAAATGTCTTGACCAGTAACTTTATATTTGTTTGAAAAGGGACAATATCTCAAATACAAATTTTCATAAGATGTAAGTGATAGAATTAGGCCATTCGGCCCATCATGTCTACTACGCCATTCAATCATGGCTGATTTATCCCTCCTAACCCCATTATCCTGCCTTCTCCCCATAACCTCTGACACCCATCCAAAACGTTTTTAAAATATGTAAATATAAATAGTACATGGCTTACTTTAATATTTGTAAAATAAAGTACAGATACATCCAATGTACAAATGCAGAGGTTGATAGAAACGTACAAACAGCACCACTGTCTCATGAACAAAAATGTAGGTATTCCATTTGGAGTAAATTAATCTGTCTATAAAATTGTATGATTCAAGGAATTTTTGAACCATAATGATTTGCAGGTTGAATTAAGGTCAAAATATTAAAGATAATCATTCTAATATAATTCATATCAATTTACTGTCCAATACTGCAATTATAAACATAACCAAAATCTGAAAGAACAATTATAAAAAATAAAAAGTCCAGTTTACTTAACATTAAAAGTACAGGTTTTGAAAAGGTTAATTTATTTTTAAAGTGATTAACAATGCTATATCTAATTTAAGAATTCATGAGAACTATTTAGAAATGTTAGGATTTTACATAAAACGTAAGAGCATATCACAAATGAAGTTGCTTTGGAAGTGTCAATTACAACCCAAGCAGAATTTAAAAAAACAAACGCATCCACACTTATTCATAACGCAAAGTTCACCAACAGCACTGTGCGTTAAATATCGGCAGACACCAACATATGGTTAAGTCAATGTATTAGTGGCAGAACACAGCCCTGCATCTTCAATTAGGGATTAAATTTCCACTGTGATAAATTTTAATAAACCTCACTTACTGTTGCCTGCATCTTTCTCATTCAACTAGCGTTATTAAAGTCCCTCAGGTTGGTAGAAGATTCAACAAGCAGTTAACAAGATGCTCCAATCTGCTCCATTCATTAAACACTACAGCTGACCTGGAGGCATCTTGCCTGTATTCCACAATCGGAAAATCTCAATCTAAAATCATTTACGTAATTCCATCTAATTTCCTTCATTGTTGCCAGTTATTTCTTTACATTATATGATACGCTAAGTTAGGATGCTAAAGGTAAAAGCAATTATCACTGCATTCATCAATACCTACCTCAAGCGTCGCTTCCGATCAAATTTGTTCATGTATAAACAGCTTCCTGCTGCATATGAATATATTACGTCACCATAACAACCAAATCAACAAATGCCAGGAGCATCTGCTGCCAGATTGCACAATGTCAGGCACATTGAACAATAGAGTGGCAGTCAAACATATCTCTATTGGTGATTAAATCTGTAAGTACAATACCTAAAGTGAATTAACTATATTTGTACTTTGCTGTCTCCACTGTATTATTTGACTTTTCCACATTTAAAAAAAAAAGATTCTGCAAATTCCTTGGATGGTCCGGATGCTACTATGTACATCTGATTTTACCATAACAATTAAACGGATATCAGATGAAAATAGTGGTCTCTATGTGTTCAAAGCCAACAGGAACTTCAGCATATTGATAATTCAATCTTTTTACTGGTCTTAATGACGACAGGCCTGTCGCACTGACCTCTGTTGTCATGAAGACACTCGAAAGGCTTGTGCTGGCCAAGCTGAAAAATATCACAAACTCCCTGCTGGACCCTCTGCAGTTTGCATATTGGGCCAATAGATCTGTGGATGATGCAGTCAACCTGGGCCTGCACTCATCCTCCAGCACCTAGACCGCAAGGGGACCTATGCGAGTATCCTGTTTGTTGATTTTAGCTCTGCATTCAACACCATCGTGCCAGAGCTACTACACTCCAAACTTTCCGAGTTGACTGTGCCTGAACCCCTCCTGTGGATCACCAACTTCCTGACAGACAGGAAGCAGCATGTGAGGCTGGGAAAGCACATCTTGGACCCGCAAACGCTCAGCATAGGAGCACCGCAAGGCTGCAAACTCTCTCCTCTCCTCTACTCTCTCTACACCAATGACTGCACCTCCACAAACGCCTCTGTCAAGCTTCTCAAGTTTGCGGACGACACAACCCTGATTGGACTGATCCAGGATGGGGAGGAATCTGCCTCGACAGGAAGTGTCACAGCTGGCGTCCTGGTGCCGTAGCAACAACATAGAGCTCTATGCTCTTAAGACAGTGGAATTGATTGTAGACTTTAGGAGAGCTCCCCCTCCCCTCACCCCACTCACCATCAACAACACCACAGTCACATCTGTGGAACCTTTTAAGTTCCTGGGAACCATCATCTCCAAGGACCTTAAGTGGGGGCTACCATCGACTCCACAGTCAACAAGGCACAACAGAGGGTGTACTTACTGCGGCAGCTGAGGAAGCACAATCTGCCACAGGCAATGATGGTCCAATTCTACACGGCCATCGTAGAGTCTGTTCTCACCTTCTCCATCATGGTCTGGTTTGGCTCAAACACCAAGCACGATACCTGGAGGCTGCAGCGAATCGTCCGATCAGCAGAGAAGATTATTGGCTGCAACCTTCCCTCCATTGATGAACTGCACACTGCAAGCGCCAGGAAGCGAGCGCGCAAGATCATCTCTGACCCCTCACCCTGGCCACAAACTCTTTGAATCACTTCCCTCTGGAAGGCGACTCCGGATTGTCAAAGCTGCCACAGCCAGACATAAATACAGTTTTTAATCCAAGAGTAGTTGCTCTACTCCAGCCAAAAATCTGTAGCCCTCCTTTGATCTGGTATTTTGTTGGTTCACATGCTTGATCAATGGTGTTTTATCATTAATGTCTTATTATTATTAATGTTTAGTGTTTTCTGAGTCATTCGTAACTGTCACTGTATGTCATGTTGTTACTTGTGGGCGGGGCACCAAGGCAAATTCCTTATCTGTGAATACTTGGCCAATAAACTTACTTACTTACTTTCTTTCTTCTCCTGAGTAAAGCAATGTCTATTGATTCCAATCTAAAGGTTTATCCTTTGCCCAGAGATTATCCCCTCCCTCCTCTCCCCCAACAGTTCTGGATTTTCTACGAAGAGGAAGTAAAAGATTGGGATTTTCTGATGATGGAATAAAGATAGGATGCACTAATGTCAGCTGTAGTGTTTAGTTATTGGTGCAGATTGCAGCATCTTATGAATTGCTTGTTAAGTCTTCTAGCATTTACCTAGTCAATTGCTCTTTCTTTTAAACTTCAGAATACAAACCAAGCACCCTCGGCTTTCACAAAACAAACTTAGAGTCATAGATTCATATGTGCTAACTGACACCAACACAGGTCCTGCAGCACCAGAGGATCAAACATCCTCGATAATTATTATTTCACCATCAAAGATGCTTATCGCTCCATTCCTTGCCCTCACTTTGGGAAATCAGATGTGCTGGCTGTGCTCCGTCGTCCTGCGTTTAGGCAATGACTTAAGAGCGAAGTTCCAGCAGTGAAGACTGCACAGAGCTGGTCACGAGAGGTAGTGGAATGACTCTGCAACTGTGTGGAGTCAGGAGACTGGTTCAAGGGCTCAGCAATGGACCCGAACAAATATGCCCCAGTTGTTACTGACTTCATAAGAAATGTGTGGCGAAGTTCCCACCAAAACCATCCGAGTGTTTCCTAGCCAGAAGCCTTGGATGAACCAGGTGGTCAGCAATCTACTGAGGACCAGAGGTGATGCAGATTCATATGGGAAGTCCAGCTATGACCTTGGTAAGGCCATCAGAAAGGCAAAGAGACTTTTTGTTCTTAACTGAAGAATGAGACAGATGTTCGGCAGCTGTGGTAGGGCTTGCACACCATAATTTCCTACAAGGCCAAATCAAGTGGCAGTTCAAAGAACATCAAAGTATCACTCTCACTCACGCTCAATGTGTTCTACGATTGCTTCAAATAAGAGGCAGACATCAGAAGGTCCAGGAGGCTAAACCCTCGGAAATCCTTGTTCGAGACATACCAGGGCCCCATCCCCGACCTCTACCTCCGCTACATCGACGACTGCATTGGTGCTACCTCCTGCAGCCACACGCAATTCACTGACTTCATCCATTTCACCACTAACTTCCATCCGGCACTCAAATACCCCTGGACTATTTCCGACACTTCCCTACCATTTCTTGACCTCACTATCTCCATCGCAGGTGATAAGACTTCTGACCGACATCCATTATCAACCCACTGACTCCCATGGCTATCTAGACTACACTTCTTCCCACCCTGCTTCAAGTAAGGACTCCATCCCCTACTCCCAATCCCTACACAGCATCTGCTCCCAGGATGAGGTGTTCCATACCAGGGCATCGGAGATGTCCTCATTCTTCAGGGAACGGGGGTTCCCCTCCCCTACTATAGATGAGGCTCTCACCAGGGTTTCTTCCATACCCCGTAACACTGCTCTCTCTCCCCATCCCCCATTCATAATTGAATTGAATTGAATCCTTTATTTGTCATTCAGACCTTTTGGTCTGAACGAAATGTCGTTGCCTGCAGCCATACATGTAATAATAAACAACACACAATAAACACAAATTAACATCCACCACAGTGAGTTCACCAAACACCTCCTCACTGTGATGGAGGCAAAAGTCTTAGGGTTGCTGTCTCTTCCCTCCTCTTCTCCCTCTGCGCTGAGGCGATACCCCACCGGGCGATGGTAAGTCAGTCCCGCGGTTCAAGCTCCGCGGCCCGGGGGTGGTCGAAGCTGCCACCCTCCAGTCCAGCGGACGCAGTTGTTGCCACGGGAGCTCCGGAAAACAGGCATCAACCTGTGACCCGCGAGCTCCCGACGATGTCATCCACTGGCCCGCGGCCGAGCCCCGGATTCAGGTCGCTGCCGCGTCAGCCACCGGAGCACCGTCTCCGCCCTGCACCAGGCCGCCCACACGGGAGCGCCTTCCAGCCGGGCCGCCCACACGGGAGCGTCTCAGCAGAGTCCCGCTAGTCCTCACCTTCCACCCTACTAGCCGTCACATACAACAAATAATCCTCCGTCATTTTCGCCACCTCCAATGTGACCCCACCACTTGCCACATCTTCCCATCTTCTCCTCTGTCTGCTTTCCGCAAAGACAGCTCCCTTCGTAACTCCCTGGTCAATTCATCCCTTCCCACCCGTACCACCCCCTCCCCGGGCACTTTCCATTACAACCGCAAGAAATGCTACACTTGTCGCTTCACCTCCCCCCTTGACTCCTTTCAAGGACCCAAGCAGTCATTCCAGGTGCGACAGAAGTTCACCTGCACCACCTCCAACCTCATCTCTTGCATCCACTGCTCTAGATGTCAGCTGATCTACATCGGTGAGAGCAAGCGTAGGTTTGGCGATCGCAATAACCATCCTGATCTCTCGGTGGCACAGCACTTCAACTCCCCCTCCCATTCCGAATCCGACCTTTCTGTCCTGGGGCTCCTCCATGGCCAGAGTGAGGACCACCGGAAATTGGAGGAGCAGCACCTCATATTTCACTTGGACAGTTTATACCCCAGCGGCATGAACATTGACTTCTCCAATTTCAGGTAGCCCTCACTGTCTCCTCCCCTTCTCAGCTCTCCCTCAGCCCTCTGGCTCCTCCTCTTCCTTTCTTCTTTCCCCCCCCACCCTACATCAGTCTGAAGAAGGGATTCGGCCCGAAGCGTTGCCTATTCCTTTTGCTCCATAGATGCTGCCGCACCTGCTGAGCTTCTCCAGCATTTTTGTCTACCTTCAATTTTCCAGCATCTGCAGTTCCTTCCTAAATAGTCCTGATGGTGTACCTGGTCATCTTCTTATAACCTATGCGGAACAAGTAGCTGGAGTTTGTTTTCAAACAGCTTCAACTTCTGATTAGTAAAGTATGAGGTTGCCACCTTCTTTAAAAGAGTGTCAATAATACGCCTACCCAAGAAGCGTAAGGTGACATACCTCGATGACTACAAACGGGTGGCTCTAACAGCCCATAGTGATTAAGTGCTTTGAGAGGTTGGTATTGCTACATATCAACTCTTACCTGAGCAAGGACCTCGACCCACTATAA
Source organism: Amblyraja radiata (assembly GCF_010909765.2). NCBI lineage: Eukaryota > Metazoa > Chordata > Chondrichthyes > Rajiformes > Rajidae > Amblyraja > Amblyraja radiata. Next base: position 24,852,033 of record NC_045969.1, read on the forward strand.
TTTGCCTACTGCCACAATGGTTCAACGTGGGGCACGATTTTGCTGGCTCTTTCATCTGCACTACACTACAAGGACAATAACAACATGTACACAGGCTGCATCGACAATAACAACACGCACACAGGCTGCATCGACTGCAGCTCAGTGTTTCAACACCATCATCCCCTCCGAATTTGTTATCAAACACAGGGAACAAGGTCTGTGCTCATTTGCCAACATTATTGCCGTTGCTGAATGAATAATGAATAATGATGAGTCAAAGTGTAGGAGGGTGATTGAAAATCTGATCATATGGTGCCAGGACTTCAGTCAAAGACCAAGGAACTGATTGTTAACTTTTGAACGGGAAAGCCAAGGATTCACAAACCTGAATGCGGTGGAGGGCGTCAACAACTTCAAGTTCCTGGGATGCATATCTTTGAAATTCTGTCCTGGGCCCAGCACATTGATGCAATCATAAAGGAAGCCCATCGCCTTTACTTTCTGATAAGATTGAGGAAATCATGTATGTAAACTAATACTCTCTTGACTTCTGCAGGTGTACAGTAGAGATTGACAAGTTGCATCATGACCTGGTTCAGCAACTCAAATGCTCAGCAATGAAGTAAATTACAGAGAATGGTAGACAATGCCTGGTCCATCACGTAGTGACCTTCCCACCATTGAAGGGATGCAGGAGGAGCTGCCTCAAAAGGGTAACCAACATAAAAGATCCAAAGCATCCTGGCCACGTTCTCATTTCACTCATAGAATCAGGAAGGTGGTACAGAAGCCTGAATACCATGACCATCAAGTTCAAGAATAGTTTATTCCGAACAGCATTCCATGTCTTGAACACCACACAACACTAACCTCATCTATGAACTTCTATGGACTATCCGTGGTTGCCCGGAGGATTTCGATTTATTTTTTTTAACACTATTATTGTGGTTATTAATTTACTGCCTTTTTGTTTATTATATATTATCTATGTATATTGGGTTTCAGGCCTGTTATGCTGCCACAAGATGATGCAGCTGTACAAGTCGTAGATGAGACCACACTTGGAGCACCATGTGCAGTTTTGGTCAGCCAGCTGCAGGAAGTATGGCATTAAGCTGGAAAGGGTGCAAAAGAGATTCACCAGGATGTTACCTGGGATCGCAAGCATGAGGATGGATAGGCTGGGACTTTCTTTTGAACATAGTGAAAGAGCTAATAGTCAAATCTAAAATGGAGTCGTTCTTCTACAAAAGCATGATCTAGTAAAACAAAAGAATGGCTCAGTGCCAAGTCTGAATGACTTTGTAAATTATATGGAACACAATATGGAGGACAGGTTGTCTTTTCAATAAAGACATTAAGATGGCTGCCTGCAGTGCTTCATGATTCATTCAAGGCCATAAATTAGCCAAGATCGAAAAAAAATAGCTGACGCTCCAGAGATAAATAGTAACTTGTTATTGGATGAGCTTGATTTGGACCCAGCTTTCCTATATTGTGAAAGGCTGCAGAATCTTTTAGTCATGCCATACTCAGACTTGGTAGGAGTGTTTTACTGATAAGAAAATTGTATAATTGTGCTAACTTCCCTTTGTTCTGTGAGTGGGAGCCCGAGAAGCACTGAGCAACGTTTGTGCTCATTGTAGATCTTTGCCACTCCCGTCTGACAAATCAATTAAAGATTGCCCTGGTTTACCTTTAACAGTTTTTGTTGCTATCTGCTTTTTAAGAAACAAACGTTGACAATAGCATGTTGAAGTGTGTCACAAGTAACTGCAGATGCTGGTTTACAAAATCCTTATTAAGTTGTAAAAGATCATGAGGGTCACGGATAAAGTGAACACTCACAGTCTCATAGGTAGAGGATTTGTAAACATGAGGGCATATGCTAAAGTGAGAGGGGAGAGAATCAAGTCTTTTTGACCCAGAGGGTAGTTTGAATCTGGAATGGATCATCTGAGGAAGCTATAGAAGCAGACACTTGGACAGATATGAATAGGACAGATATGAATAGGAGGTTTCGAAGGCTCTGGGCCAAATGTAGAAAAATAGGACTAGGGCAAAATACAGGCAAATGGAACTAGCCCAATATGCTAACTTGGTCAGTACGGACAAGGTACTATACTGAAATATGGACAGCTAGATGACAAACAGCAATGGACCCGGCACCAATCTCTTTGGCACACCATCAGTCACAGGCCTCCTGTATGAAAAATAACCTTCCACAAAACCCTCTCTTCTATTATGAAGCCATTTCTGTATCCAGTTAGCTGGCTCTCCCTGAACTCATATGATTTAACCTTCCAGAACAGTCCACCATGCAAAACTGTATGGAAGGCCTAGTCGAACTGTTCAGCCATGCATTCACCCGTCCTATCGTCCTATTCCTACCCTCACTAGCACGTTGTATCGGGATAATCTGGAGATTGCTACCTGTTTTTTCACCATTTGTCTAACTCTCTATAATTACTCTGCAAGATAACATCACTTTTTCCTAAATATATCATTTGTGCCAATGTGCACAACTACTTATGGAAACCTCCTCTTTAAGAATTTTTTTTATCGGCTCCAAGGCATCCCAGATCCTGGCATCAGGGAGGAACACACAATTCTGGAGTCTTATTTGCTGCCATAGACCTTCCTATCTGTCCTCCTAACTAAAGAATCTCCTGCTATGTCTATAGCCCTGCTTGGCTTCCCCCTACCCAGTTGTCCCACAGATGGGGGTGGTAAGGGCCTGTTTTGGGCAGCTCTGTGGCACAATTAGTAACTTGGTTCTCAAATGTATGTTTCAAATAAGAACATCTCATGGAAAAGACTGAAGAAGGGTCTCGACCCGGAACGTCGCCTATTCCTTCTCTTCATAGATGCTGCCTCACCTGCTGAGTTCCTCCAGCATTTTTGTCTACCCTCATGGAAAAAATCAGTAATGTGCTATATTTGTGAATGGCTGACTACACAAAGAGAAGCTTTGACTGCTAGTTATATCCTGAGTCTACTGAGCTATTGAAAACCCAGAACCTTTACATACAGTGCCCTCCATAATGTTGGGACAAAGACCCGTCATTTATTTGTTTGCCTCTGTACACCACAACTTGAGATTTGCATAGAAAAAACTTTTAAAGGCCATTTTATCAATTTGGGTTTTTCCATGTAGAAATTACAGCTGTGTTTATAGTCTCCCCCATCTTAGGGCACCATTATGTTTGGGACACATGGCTTTACGGGTGTTTGCAATTGCTCAGGTGTGTTTAATTTCCTCTTTCATGCAGGTATAAGAGAGCTCTCAGCACCAAGTCTTTCCTCCAGTCTTTCAAGAGGTACCACGGTCTAAGCGGAAGCTCAGAGGGGATAGAGCCTTTTCTGTTGCTGCTCTGGCACTTTGGAACACCTTGCCGTTGCACATCAGACAGGCCACCTCACTGTCCATCTTCAAATCCTCCCTAAAAACTCATTTTTATTCTCTGGCTTTCGACACTGGCTGAGACATTGCTCCTGTTCTTAGTGCTTTTAATGTCTTTTAATTTTTACTGTTTTTAGTCCTTCGTTTTACGGTTTTTAATGGTTTGTAATAACTTTTTGTCCATGAGTTCTCATGTACAGCACTTTGTGGCAACTGCGGTTGTTTAAAGCGCTTTATAAATAAAGTTTATTATTATTATTCAATCACCTTTGGAAACTTTTATTGCTGTTTATCAATATGAGGACCAAAGTTGTGCCAATGAAAGTTAAAGAAGCCACTATGAGACTGAGAAACAGGAATAATACTGTTAGAGACATCAGCCAGCCCTTAGGCTCACCAAAATCAACTGTTTGGAACATCATTAAGAAGAAAGAGAGCACTGGTGAGCTTACTAATCGCAAAGGGACTGGCAGGCCAAAAAAGACCTCCACAGCTGATGACAGAAGAATTCTCTTTCTAATAAAGAAAAATTATCTCTCTAATAAAGACAAATCAGAAACACTCTGCAGGAGCAAAGTATGGAGGAGAGAAGGAACTACCCAAGATCCAAAGCATACTAACTCATCTGTGAAACACAGTGGTGGGGGTGTTATGGCCTGTGCATGTATAGCTGCTGACGGTACTAGCTCAATTATCTTGGACCCGCCCCCCAGGTAATATTCCACCACTGACCCATAGCCCCCAACTGTGCAGGCGGGTTCCCGTTGTGACGCCAGAGATTCCCGTTGTGACGCGAGTCACGGCAACACTCCCCCAACTGCGCAGGCGTGGCCGTCAAGCGGGAGCATGACTGCAACATTTTTAAAGTTCAAAATGGCAATAGCAGAAAAAATAAGATCAATGTGAACGCATCTCACTCACCATCGTCTGTCCCCTATTCCCCTCCTCCATATCCTCCCCTCCCCACCTCCTCTGCTTCCTCCCCTCACCCCCTCCCTCCTCACCTCCCTATTCCCCCTCCGATCCTCCATTACCTCGCCATCAACTCTTCCTACCCTATCCTCCTCCATTCCCCCTCATCCCCAGCACTTCCTCCCCTCCTCTTCACCCTCCCTCTTCTTCCTCTCCTCCTTCCATCCCCCACTCCCTCCCTCTCCTTTCACCTACCCTCAGTCACTCCCTCCCTCCCTAACCCCTCTGCCCTCCCTTCCCCCTCCTCTCCCTCTATCCCCCTGCTCCCCACTCCTCACCTCCCCTCTATCCCACTCCCCCTCTCCCTCCTCACCTCCCCCACTGCCCTCCTCTCTCTATCGCCCACTCCCCCCATCCTCTCCCCTCCCTACCTCCCTCCTCTCCCTCTATCCCTCTGCTCCCCAATCCTCACCTCCCCCCTATCCCCCCCCACAATGAAAATTGCGATTATTTTTTTAAATGAAACCCCCCCCCCCCCCACAAAGAAAATCTCAATTTTAAAAATAAATTCTCAATGAAAATCGTGTTTGTTCTTTAAAATAACCTAAACACAATGTTAGCTGATAATGAAAACAGAAGAATTTAATTTAAACTGATTTATTTTTTTTAAATCGTTGATTTTTTATGTAAATAAGATTCGGGATCCCATTATGACGTCATTGTGAATGAAAACGGAAGAATTTGAGTAAAACAGAGCTTTTATTAAAATGTTTTAATGTAAACTAGACCAAGTAAGACCAGTTGGGTCCCATCCCCTCAACGTGCGGTTGCGGGGGAGGGCGGCCTGCGTCGTCACACACACACACTAACCCCCCCCCCCCCCTCAGACACACACTAACCACCCACCTTGATATTATATTAATATTATTCATTCGCTCCTTTTACCTCATCCCCCACCCTATCCACTCACGCATCGCCCCCAACTCGCAGGCGCGGCTAGAGAGGGAGAGGAAGGGGGGTAGAGAGGGCAGGGGCAAAGACAGAGGGCAGAGGCAGTGGGTAGGGGCAGAGGGAGGGCAGGGGCAGAGAGAGGGCAGAGGCAGAGAGAGGGCAGAGGCAGAGAGAGGGCAGAGGCAGAGAGAGGGCAGAGGCAGAGAGAGGGCAGCGGCAGAGGCAGAGAGAGGGCAGCGGCAGAGGCAGAACTAGGGCAGCGGCAGAGGCAGAACGAGGGCAGAGGCAGAACGAGGGCAGCGGCAGAGGCAGAACGAGGGCAGCAACAGAGGCAGAAAGCGGCAGCAACCTCCCCACCATGCGCCGACACGAGGACCCCGTGCGAGGCGGCGAAAGGCGAGTATCGACCAAAGGACCGCAAGTTAGGCCACCGCAATCTTCAGCTATGATCTTTGGTCTTCAGTCCAGGGCCCGACTTCATCTCCGGCTGCGTCTTTTGAATAACGGGGGGGGGGGGGAGGCGGGAGGTTTATGGGGGTGACATCACTCGCAGTGCGAGGAAGAAGACATGCACACCCATTGTGATGTCATCAGCAAAAGACAGTCGTTTTTAAATTCAAAGTTTTGTCAGATCTTTGAACATTTTCATGAATAACTCGAGAAATAAAGCCTGTGATTTTCAGATAAGGCGATTTTGGACTCCAGGGGGAAAATGTCTACCGGAATATGTAAACATTTTATGGTTACTGCATCGTTTTTTTGCGAAGATGTGATTGCACACAAACAATCACACAAATAAATACACATCCAAGGTCAGAGTTTTATAAGTATAGAGGTGAGATTCGGGAGACCATAGCGATGTCATTGTAACGCAGCTGACGGGCAAGCCAAGTGGAAAAGTGGTTTGAAAAGTGATTTGTAACGTTTAAAATGTCAATAACATGTTAAATATACCATAAATCCGAACAAAACTTGTGTCATTTACATCCCAGGACAATGGTGAGTAAGGTGGGCCAAAATTGTAGCACTATCGTTTACCGTTTTGATGGGATTTTGAAATATCACGCACAGGCATGCACGCATACACACAAACAAGATGAGAGTTTTAGTAATATATATATATAAATTGATTATTAACCTACACTGTGCCAACATGTAAAACGTTATTCAGAAGGGCTCCAAAGTTGGTCAAAGTAAATGCACCTTTCTCAGGGTCACAGTAACAATGGAGTATTATTGAGTTCAAGTGCTTAGGCCTCAACTATTCATTATATCAATAAATTTGGAAGAAAGATCCACATGCAATATTTCTAAGTTTGCAAAAGGTAGTGAACTTGTAGAATTTGGGACAACAGAAGGTTGCAGAGGCTATATTACTCAATATTCTTATGGACATAAATAAATTCTACAAGCAAACGCATTAAAGAGCATCAGGGAGAGAGCAGTAATATGGCATTTTTATAAGGCTCCTGTCTTACTTTCTATGTTTCTATCTTTCCAAACCTAAGACTGCCCTGTGATTTTCGATTGAACCTGTAAATAAAGCAAGGCTTTATTCTGTTACTAAATATAACAATGACCTTGTGCACTGCGGCTTCTTCTCTCTTGCTTCCGGGACACATTACAGTTTTGCAGTCGGCTACAACCCACCAGACTTTCTGACCTGGGCCAATTCTTCCCATGCAAGCGCAGAATATGAACCTTTCCCTGTTGCTGAGGCATGGCCAGACCATTACAGCTTAATGCAATTCTGCACCAACTCCTGTAATTTTATTGATCCCCTACTACTTTTTAACTTCTGCCAAATTCCTGTTCTTGGCACCATATAACAAAAACATTTAGTCCTATTTTTCCAAACATATGCCAATATGGGCACCTTTCCACAATTTAATATTGTATGCTCAAGATCAATTAAAACCTTCTTTTAAATAAAAATGCTACTGTGGGTTGAGAATAACTTTGTGGCAGTACAAAGCGTAGCGGTAGAGCTGCTGCTTTACAGCACCAGACACCCGGGTTCGTTCCTGACTACTGGTGTTGTCTGCACAACGTTTATATATACTCCATGTGACCGCGTGGGTTTTCTCCGGGTGCTCTGGTTTCCTCCCACATTCCAAAGATGAACAGGTTTGTAGGTTAATTGGCTTCGGTAAAATTGTTCCTAGTGTATAGGATAGAGTTAGTGTACGGAGTGATCGCTGGTCAGTACAGACCAGGCACGTGCCGTAAGTAATTACTCAGGGTAGGCAGTCAGTCGGCTTTTTAAAAAATCTTAATCCGCGCATGCGCAGATTGTTCTCCACTCCGTAAAAATAAAGAATAAAAAGAAAGTAACAATTCAATTTGCCCAAGGCTTCCAAATCTCCTTCATTCTGAATTACTGAATGGGTGGGGGGGGTGGAGGGTGACGGCAGGTGGCGAGATGGTGGGAAAAACGGGAGCGCACCGGGACATCAGTTGTGATCTTATTGAATGACAATACTAGTTCAAGGGACAAATTGGGGGGGAGAGTTCGTTTCACAGCGTGTGATGTCTGGCTAGGGGTAAGATTTGCAGGGAGGGCAGGATAAGGAGGGGGTCGGGGATCATGCCAGCAACTCACTCGCTTACCGCTGCCGCAGCGCTCCGGGCGCAGAGCCACAGCATTGTGGCCGGAGAGGGAAGCAGCTCGGGTGGCTGCGAGCGACCGCCGGACTTCGGCGCTTTCTGCCGGCCCACTCACCTGACAGTGCTCTCCGTCTGAACAGTGAGGGGACCAACTCAAGAGCAAAAATCATAGAGCGTGGCTGGTCAGCAGGCGATGGATAACAGGACAGAGGGCAGTGGACACTCCTGTGTCAGTGCGAACAAGGGACCAATTGAGGTTACTCGCACTGACACATGGAGTAAGCTCCACCGCTCGCTGTCCTATTATCCATCGCCCGCTGACCCACTCTTGAGCTGGTTGCTCTGGCATGATCCCCGATCCTCTCCGTCTCAACGCTCCTGCCGTCCCGCAACTTTACCGCTGGCCAGACTCCCCACACGCTGTGAAAGGAACTCTCTTCCCCCCCCAGCGGCGCTGTCCTTTTACAGCCACTGGCGCTGCGCATGCGCAGTACACAGTCCATGCTGCAAAGGCAGAATTTCAGCTGCCTTCAGCTCTGCTTGAAATTGACGGCTTGAAGCAGCATCCACGGCACGTGGGCTGCACACACTTTCCCGTATTACATGTACTGCGCATGAAAGGCACGGAGAATTATGCCTACCTAAGAGATCGATCTCTGAGGTAGGTATAATTCTCCCGCGCCTTTACTATTTATATTTAATAATGATCATTTTATAATTTTAGTAAGGGTCGGCGTGCCTACCTTGCCTACCCTGACGGCACGTGCCTGGTACAGACTCAGTGGACCACAGCGCCCGTTTCCGTGTTGTATCTCTAAAGTTTAAATACGTTTTTCTCCCTGTCTGACCTCCCCATGTTGTTTTCTCCTCTGTTTTTGTCTTCAATTCTTTGCAGCCATTAATTTTTCTTTTGCCTCTCCATTTTGAACCACCCTACTTTCCCACCTACTCATATGTTTTTTTTTCACAATTCCACAATGATTCTTTTTGAAGGAACCCTCACTCGTAACACGAGCATTTCTCATGGGTCATATTTGACTTTTCCATTCTTTCTTTTCGTGTTTCTGGGCAGGTACCTAACTTCATTATTGTTTAATCAGGTGTGTGGTCACTGCTCTTTTGGGCTTAATCGACATTCACAGAAAATCAAACAACTCTACCCTATGTTTGTTTCCTGTTCTCTGGTACTGTGTTGTGTTCTACTCTGGAATTCTCAGTATGGTTAAGTTTTACATTATCCCTCCCCCATAAAGATTATTGATTGTTTTTGTACAATTGTATAGGCTTCTAGTGAAGCCACACATGGAGTACTGTGCACAGTTTTGGTCCCTTTAAAGCTATACTGGCATTTGAGACAGGTTTAAAGAGATTCACTAGGCAAACTGCTGGGATCACAGAGTTGTCCTAATTTCAACAGCAGCAAATTAAATTAGACTATATTTTTTGATTAGAAGAATGAGGTGTGATTTTATTGAAACATTCAAGGTATCTAAAGAGGAAAATGTTTTGAAAGATTAAACAATTGAGGGTTATAGGGAACTGGCATTGAAGGACGCAAATCCCAGGACAGATCAGCTTTTGTACTAAGTGGAAGGATAGGCTGAGTAGCCTATTCGTTTTCACCCTACAGCTAACAATGGCCTGGTTCCTTTATCATCTTTACTTTTTTTGCATATATTGTTCTTTATCTCTCCACATCATCGTCACAAACAACTTCAAATAAGGAATGCATTTATAACATTTACCAGCCGAGATTCAACGGGTGCCTCAGTACTTACAACAATAATTACCTGAGAACACTCCGATATAATGTGATAATCCCTCATATTTCTTTTCATTTCACTGAAACAGCTTGCACCGACTATGTTCAGTGACCCTCCTGCATTTTCCCTTCAACGAATTTCATGTCCTTTGACCAAAACTGGGATATACATTACCCCCCCCCCACCTTACAGGGCAGGCATGGTATGTATGATTGCCACACATACATTCTAGCTGCTGTAGAGAGGTCATCTTTAAAATCTGAAGCCCTCCTCGTTAAGTGTGCAGCAACTTGTCCAAAGCTACGTTCAATTGGCAATGGCATGTTACTTTTAGCAAATAGTTGGGTGTACGCCAATGTAATGCTGCTTACAACAATTTTTTGATCAATTCACAATCTTTTGTAAGAAATTCTATTGGGTGTTATTGCTCCATGCAGCGCAGGTTTAGTGTACCCTAAAAATGGGTAAATCTAGTTTCATGGTATTTGTTCATGGTTTATAAAAATTTCCAAACTGATGAAACCCAATATTTAGTACAAAATATATTAAAAGATAATAGCCTAGAAATATTTAACATAATTTAGAAGATGTTTTCTAGCTTGGCTCACCTGCGTCCCATCTCCATTCACCAGAGGAGGTAGAAGAGACAAATCAACATTGAGACGCGAGGTTGCGTCAAGTGGTGGTGGATTTTCTGCCATTATGAGAAGTGTAGCCGCAGACTAGTTTCTTCTTCCCACTCCTAATTTAAAAAACAGTATATTAATGAATAAAAAAATAACTGCATCTAAACATTATTTTCAAGTATCAAAAATAGTTTATGCCAGCCATAGTAAGTTAAACAATTGGGATCTCCCTCCCATACCAGTCCCTTTCAAAGTTTCAGATCCAATCTTCCTTGAAGCCAAACAACTTTACTGGAGATCTATACCTTGTCACAATATCTCCTAGATTTTGGAAACCCTATACATTGCTTTTCTCCCGTTACAGCTAGAATTCCACCTTAAAGTGTGGCAATGCTGTTGAACCACCTCAGAAATTTTCTGGGTGCAGCAAAGCTGTTGAGAGATCACCAAAATCACATACAGCTAAATGATAGATGCCAATCTTGCAGTCCTCCATGTAACAACACTTAAAAAGACCTTTACATAACGTAAAAGACAAAAATTAAATAAACCAGGAAATATTTACTCTCCATATGCCATTGCGTGCATGCTGTCAACCTCTTCAGCAACATTAGCTCAATTTATAACATGATTGTTCTGACTCCATGTAAATTCTTATCTCATCAGACAAAAACAATTTTCCCTAATTTTAGGTACAATATTTTGAATCTTAGTTTCTGGATGCTAATCCAGCTCTTATTGAAAGGTTACTGCCCTTAAACTTTTCTCTAACAATGCTATCTAACTAGCTAAGCATTTCTAGCAGTTGCAATATTCCACTTTTGGATTACATCTTGCACTTTCTTCCCTTTGGACGCTCTCTCTTTTTCTAACTTTATTTTTCCACAGATTATAATGCTTTCCTCTGGCCTCCCTTTGATCAGAAATAACCTGCCTTCAATCAGCGATACAAAATGGCTGATATTTCACCAAAACCTCTCACTTCAACAAACTATAAGGTAGATATGATGCTGAGCGTTTCTGTTACTGTTGCCTTCATTTCCATTTTATTCCTTGTGCTTTGGAAGGAAACAGTCCAGTCCTGTATATTTATCTTTTTGTCTCCAAATTTCATTGAACTTCTGGAAATCCAGTTTTTCAACTCAATAATCTCATCTCCCTCTCGACATGCAGTACTTTGTAACCCAAGTTATAATTCCAGGGTTACCACATAAAATGAAAGCACAAAGGTTAATTGAAGGTAATACAAAAGATTGAGCCATTATTTCCCATAAACTACTTCTAAACCCATGTGTCCTCTCCAAAATACACATATAGAATGTGCTATTGCACCCGTCTACTTTCCTGCTCCATTGAAGAAATATCTCAACTTATGCTCTTTTCCTATTGTGCATTCTATTCATAGGCGGCACAATGGCGCCGATAAATAGAATGCATAGGCGCCATTGAGTTGCTGCCTTACAGCGTCAGATACCTGGGTTTGATCCTGACTACAGGTGGTGTCTATATGAAGTTTATACATTCTCCCCATGACTGCCTATGTACATACACCAATATATCCTCATTTGTATATATTGTCTTAATCAGCACTACTACTTTGCACTCTGGTTTGAAGCAAAGCTGCATTTCATTGTACCTGTACTTGTACTATGTGCAATGACAATAAAGTTGAATCTAATCTAATCTAATCTAATAGAATTTATCTATTTTCATTTCAGCTATTCCTTTTCTCAGTCTGCTATATTGTGGTAGGTAGGCTTCCCTATAAACATTCATTCCAAAGATATCAAATACAAGCTCTCTGCTGCCATTCCAGTGGACTTCTTCCCACCCAGCATCCTGAAGAGATTCCATCCATTCCATTTGATTTCACTACAATGGATTCTACATGGATAGAAAATTGGCTTCATGAAAGGAAGCAGAGGGTAATGGTAGAAGGTTGCTTCTCAGACTGGAGGCTTAGGACTAGTGGTGTGCTTCAGGGTTCAGTGCTGGGCCTATTACTGTTTGTCATCTATATCAATGATTTGAATGAGAACGTACATGGCAAGATTAGCAAGTTTGTAAATGATACAAATGTGGGTGGTATTGCAGATAATGAAGATGGCTGTCAAAAATTTCAGCAGGATATTGATCGGTTGGCCAGGTGGGCTGAGGAGTGGTTAATGGAATTCAATGCAGAGCAATGTGAGGTGTTGCATTTTGAAAAGTCCAACCTGGGCAGGACCTATACAGTGAATGGTAGGGCTCTGGGGAATGTTGTAGAGCAGATGGATCTAGGAGTGCAGGTACATTGTTACTTGAAGGTGGTTTCACAGGTAGATAGGATGGTCAAAAAGACTTTTGGCACGTCAGAACATTGAATATAGAAGTTGGGAAGTCTGTTGCAGTTATATATGTCATTGGTGAGGTCGCATTTAGAGGATTATGTTCAGTTCTGGGCATCATGTTATCGGAAAGATATTATCAAGTTGGAAAGGGAACAGAGAAGGATGACGAAGATGTTGCCAATATCTGAGCTATAGGGAGAGGTTGAGTAGGCTGGGACTCTATTCCTTGGAGCACAGGAGGATGAGGGATGATTTTATAGAAGTGTATAAAATCGTGAGAGCAATAGATCGGGTCTCTTGCCCAGAGTCGGGGAATCGAGAACCAGAAGATATAGGTATAAGGTGGAGGGGAAAAGATATAATAGGAACCCGAAAGGTAAGATTTTCACACAAAGGGTGGTTGGGAGTATGGAACGAGCTGTCAGAGGATGTAGTTGAGGCAGGGACTATTGCAACATTTAAGAAACAATTAGACAGGTACATGGATAGGACAGATTTAGAGGGATATTGGTCAAACTAAGGCAGGTAGGACTAGTGAAGATGGGACATGTTGGTCGGTGTGGGCAAACTGGGCCCGTTTCCACTTTATGACTACATACAATTTTCCATACCATAACAATGGAAATTCCTTCAGCATTTATCAATATGAATTTCATCAGGTGCACTATATTTGTCATATTTCCACTTCCGCACTCTTCTTTTATACTTAACAATTTCGAGAAATGCCTTGTTCTTCATCTCATCAGATTTGTCAGATAATCTCCCATCTCATGGCTTCATTACAATCTTTCCATCCCAACACTGAATGTTCTCCCACCATTCTGTGTAACTGCCTTCCCCTGAGCACTTTTCCATGCAAACACAGGCAACCTCACATACATCACTAAAGCATATTTGAGTGAAACAGCAATGCACCCAAGCCACCTGTGACTCACTTTACTCTGCCTTCCCAAGCACTTAAAAAAAAAAAAAGGAAAAGGATGTGATGAAAATAAACATCCTGGCAAAATGTAAGCAATTGTAGTACACAAATAAAATGAATTATTTCCAGTACAATTCCAAGAGGGCTATCAAAACACAAATATAATTCCTAAAGGATTAGAAGACAGTTACATTTAAAGCTGGAACAGATCTTTACAGTGATTACCTCCAAGATGCGTTTTACAGATGACATGTGAAAATACCTTAAAACATTAGAGGAAGAATTTAATGACAAATATTGCCCTTCCATTCATTCAGGATATAGCCAGTGCTTCAAGCTGCATTCACTCATGTCATTTTAAATACAGAATGGAGCAGTTGGTACAAATAGTAGAGTTGCTACCTAACAGATCCACCGACCTGATGCATTGAATCTTTCCCTGTGATCTTATGGGTTTCTGCTGGATTCTCCGTTTACATCCTACATCCCTAGGACATGTTTACTGGTAGGCTAACTGGTGACTGTAATTTACCCCTAGTGCTCAAATGAATGGGAAAATCTGGGGTCATTTGATGAGAACATCGGAGAATAGAAATGGGTTTAATAGAGGATTGGAATAAAAGGGTGCTTCTTGGTCAGCATAAAACTGTTTTGAATGGTCCGCTTATGTGCTGTATGTGCACAATTCTATGAAACAAACTACAAACTATCCAAAGTATTGGCAATAAATCAATACTTTAATGAGCAAAGTTCTTCTTCAATTTCTGAAACTCGAGTACAATTCCAACGTAAAAAGCACGAAGTGGAAAAATGAAATTACCTCCCTACTTAATAGAAGTAAATTCTTAAATTGATTACATTTTGTCACAAATGAAGCCTGTTTGAAGTTAGAGAGCTCTTACCCATATCAAAATGTGCCAAAAGTTGACAACTGCACTTTTGAAAGTAGAAAAATTAACAATTTAATTCATAGGAATCATTCACTTCCTTAGATGAAAGCAGGCAAAATTAAACCATGGTTTTGTACCTTAGCCAATTAAAATCTTGATAAATCAGATACTGGAATGCACATATCCTTGATTCATCTCCCTAAAATATCATTTGCTTTTACTGGGATTAAACTAATTGATTTAAATGGTCCTTATACAATATTTTAGATTTTGTTTATTGAACTTCACCTATTAGTTACAAGGTGATAATGGTACATCTTGGCTGTTCTTAAAAAAAAATGGCCAGGCAAACAAATGTTCAGTGTCATGCACAATAACTTATTTTAATAAGAAAAATTATAAAATTACAACATTGCTTAAGATGGAACATTAGGAGATTCCACTCGAATCCAGGATCTTTAATATGCACAAATAATTCTACTTAGTTGACTTCTACAGCATAGATGCAAGGAAAGCATATGCCCTCCCATATAATCCCAGGTAGTAACCAAGGGGTAACCTCGCAAAATAATTAAGTAATTCTTTGTAGATACTGAAACCATTAATTAAATATTAATCTCAGCTGGAGGTGCTCCTCACACAAAATCCAAGTGCAAGAGGACAGATTAACTATTAAATCCATTATTGTCCTAAAAGTTACTATTCTGAAGAAGGGTCCCGACCTGAAACATCACATACTTTTTCTCCAAAGTCTGATGTGCTGAGTTACTCCAGCACTTTATGTCCATCTTCGGTATAAACCAGCATCTACAGTTCCTTTCTATACATAGTGAATCAATGGTACTGTATTCCTGCCCCAAAGCAGATTCACATGTTTTTTAGAAGATACCATGCCTACAATTAAATGCAGTTTCTAGCTTATAGCTATTTAGAAAATACTTTTTTATTTTCTGGCTTCAAAATAGAAAAATCCTCAGATCTCTTCAACTCTCAGATTCTTAACAACTTTTCCCCTCAGATTCTTAACACATTTTTCTCAGCTTTCAACCTTTCCCAAGATATGGCCATTATTTACTGCGCACCGAACTTCAAGTCAGATGATCCTAGAGTTACTGCCATTCAGGTAACAGAAATTTGCCTGTACAAAATTCATATCTCTATCAAAAAATTTGGATGAGGAATAAATTTGTTCTCACAGAATAACTTTAAAAAAAGTAAATTTTTTAACTCATGTTTCTTGTGCAGACGATGCAGCTTCACATTATGAAAAATCATGAACACCCCCTTCCAACATGCAGGGGTCACCAGTATATAACTCTCAATTCTTTCAATAATAATTTGTAAGCGTAAAGAAAAGCTGCATCCCAAATACAGCACAATATTAATATTTAAATGCCTTTTCTATAACATCCATGGATGCCTGCATTTGCCGAGAGGTTGCTCTCAAGATATCTGATGCCTGAAATGAAGTTTATAGTTCAGATGCTGGAAGGTTTGAACTTAAAAATCAAGGCTGATTTTATAAACTATTTGAGGGGAAAAAAAAAATCTTGAGAGCACAATATTTTTAACAAAGATGGACACAAATGCTGGAGTAACTCAGCGGGTCAGGCAAGCCGTGGGTCAAACTCAGTCGGAAGAAGGTTCCGACCCGAAACATCACCTATTCTTTTTCTCCAGATTCAGCCTGACCTGCTGAGTTACTCCAGCATTTTGTGTCTATCTTTGGTATAAACCAGCATCTGTAGTTCCTTCCTACACCGTATTTTTAACATTGAATTAGGAAAAAATATTAGTTTGCTTTTGTTTATTTGTTTATTTTTAGCCCAACGTTTTCATAGATCAAAAATGAATTAAAATGCACTCTATTGGTCAGTTCTGACTGCCATTGCATTATTAGTTCCCTTTATAACAAGCTATTTTGAGGTATAAATGTTAAACACGTTTAGTACTAGCATTACCCAAACATACTGTAATCACAATTAATTTGTTGTAATAATTGTTAATATTTTCAGATTTGTAATAAGAATTTTATTTACAACTTAGGCGGGGGAGAGGGGGAATGCAAGGGTTACGAAGTTAGAGAAATTATTTCATCCCACTGGGTTGAAAGCTTCCCAAGCGATATATGAGATGCTGTTCCTCCAATTTGCTTTTGGCCTCACTCTAACAATAGAGGAGGCCTAGCACAGAAAGGTCACTGCGGGAATGGTAAGAGGAACGAACGTGTTTGTCAACCGGTAGATCAAGTAGGTCCAGACGGACTGAGCGAAGATGTTCAGCGAAACCATCACTCAGTCTACGTTTGGTCTCGCCGATGTATAAGAGTCCACACCCTAACCAACGGATACAGTAGATAAGGTTGGAGGAGGTGCAAGTGAACCTCTGCCTAACCTGAAAAAACTGTCGGGGTCCTTGGACAGAGTCGAGGGAGGAGGTATAGGGACAGGTGTTATATCCATCTCTCTGCATCATCAACTATCTCTCACGTTTCCCTTACCCGACTCTCAGTCTGAAGAAGGTTCTCGACCCGAAACGTCACATATTCCTTTTCTCCAGAGATGTTGTCTGACCCGCTGAGTTACTCCAACTTTTTGTGTCTATCTTCGGTTTAAACCAGCAGCTGCACTTCCTTCCTACACAAATTGACCCAAGAATTTTGTAAATATTTTCTGATTTTCAAGGATTCTAAAATGAAGAATTCAACCAATATTGCAGAAAGCTTTAAAGAATTCCCACCAATTTCAAACAACTGAATGAATTTGTTGAAGTTATTCAACAAATTCATTCAGTTGTTTGAAATTGGTGGGAATTCTGGTCAGGCTAATAGTCGATGTAATAATACAGCAAAATAACAAAATATTTTACCCTATTCAACTTGTTTAGGGTAATGTCATTTCTTACCCTATTGAAACTGTCATGTCCTTCAGATTTTTTTTTTCCCTACAACTCTTCACAACAAATCCACTTTGATGGGCAAGTCCAAACTTTCCAGAAACTGAAATGTAAACATCTGCACTAAATAATTGTGGGATAACAGTCTGCAGGGTGATTAATTAACCTTTATTAAACTAATCCTTGTAAAATGGTAGACTTATCATATATAAAATTACACTCTGCAGAGAACATATCAATTATATGAAGACTGATCAAAATATTTTTTTAAATCACCAGATTACATTGTCTAAAGCCGCTTCTTGCCCTTTTCCAAATATTGGCAAGCTGCATAGTTTTCTCTGTAGCATATGATCTTGTTTATGGGCGCTTCACAGAAGCATATTTGTATATAGGAAATTCCAAGTTTTTCCTCTGAAGATAGAGAAAAGGACACTAACACCATCCTACAACACTATGGACAATTTACATTTATACCAAGCAAATTAACCTACAAACCTGTACGTCTTTGGAGTGTAGGAGGAAACCTAAGACCTCTGAGAAAATGCACGCAGTTCACGGGGAGAACATGCAATCTCCATACAGACAAGCACCTATACTCAGGATCGAACCCGGGTCTCTGGCACTGTAAGGCTGTAGCTCTACCACTACGCCAGATAATGCAAGTACCCAGTCAGCCAAGAATGGACTCGACCCGAAACATCACCCATTCCTTCTATTCAGAGATGCTGCTTGTCCTGCTAAGTTACTGTCTATCTTCAGTCAGCCATGAAATGTTGTTCCGGACTCTTAAATTCATAATTAGCAATATTACACAAAATATTTCCTAATTATTTTAACATAAAAATGAATATATTTTCGTTTGCACCCAACCATTCCTAATGCATTAGCTATCACTACTTATTCACGTAGACAACTGAATTATAGGTTTGTGAATTCTGTGCCAAGGTAGCCGTGGCAGCAATCGAATGTTGTACAAATTAGTTCAGCATCTCCAAGCCGGTAATTACTGGGGTCTTAAACACGTAGTAAACAAGGGTTTTCAACTGTTAAAACCATGCAATAATTGCTGGCCCAAGAACAGTAGATAGGAATAAAACTTCATTACAAGGGACTTCAATCAAGCCATGTGAAGCCCCTGTCCCACTTTCACAACCGAATTGGCGACCTCTGCCGAGTTTGCCCTAGACTCATACACACAGTATGGTCACCACGAGGTCGTAGGTCTTCGTAACTCTTCCTCATGCTCGTGAGTGGTCTCCGTGTACTCGTGGCCTCAAATAGGTTGTGGTGTTTTTTCCAGCCTGATAAAAAATGTCCATGAGTTAAAAGAAAGGTCGGCATGGAAAAAATTGATACTTTTTACTCGTAGGTAGGTCGTAATGGTAGTCGTAGATAGTCGTAGGTCGGTAACTGGCCCGAGAAATAGAATGCAAACATTACGTCATTTTATCATGTGATCATTTTCCACTCGTAGCTAGTCGTAATTGATCTTAGGTGTAGAAGACCGAGGTCGAGGGGGGTCCTAGGAGGTCGTAGACATAGTCGTAGGAGGTCGTAGACATAGTCGTAGGAGGTCGTAGGCATAGTCGTAGGAGGTCTTTTACTTCGGCGAGTCAACACAACCTTGATATTTCTTTCAACTCATCTAGGGTCTTCTAAACTCGTGGATTAGTTCGTCCAAGTGGGACAGGCCCTTTAGCATACAATTTTGAAAAATGGAGGGAAATTCTGGTGACAGCGATGAAAGTACAACCCAACAATTGGCAAATCCATTAATTTACCATTTGTTGGGCTGGAAAATGTAACATTGTCTTTTCTCATTAAAGGAAACCCAAATGCCATGTTGACTGAGACAGGAAATTAAATTATAGGTTTTATACCTCAGTGTTTCCTGAAATCCTTAAGTTCTTCACCATACTGCATTTTACTTCGGAGTCACGTGAGTGACTACGTGAAGAACCCCGCTAGGACGCATGCGTGTCATATCGCTACACGCATTGCAACGAGTCACAGCAGGGGGAAGGACGTTCCCCTTTAGTGGCAGAATTTAAAAGCCGGGAACAGCAGGTAAGGAGACTCTGCGTTTTCTCACTTACCTTGCAGGTGGAAAGATGAACAGATCCACGAGACAGAAGGCTGCGAAAAAGCTGGCGGGGGAGAACCGCGGAGTTGCAGACAGCCAGCAGCAACAGCAGCAGCCGATGGCACGCCAATCTCCCGAAATGGGAACAGCTGTGTCAGACTTCGCTCCCGCACCGGCGAAGCCGGGCGGGAAAGCGAAGCAAAAAACAGACCGAATGCCAGACTCCAATGAGTCTGACTTTGAGCAGCCGCGAGCGGCCAGTGCCCATGAGCACCGGGGCCGGTTGGAGCGGCTGCAGGATGATGAGCAGCCGCAAGCGGCCAGTGCCCGTGAGCATTGGAGCCGGTTGGAGCAGCTGCAGGATGACGAGCAGCCGCGAGCGGCCAGTGCCCGTGAGCACCGGGGCCGGTTGGAGCGGCTGCAGGATGATGAGCAGCCGCAAGCGGCCAGTGCCCGTGAGCATTGGAGCCGGTTGGAGCAGCTGCAGGATGACGAGCAGCCGCGAGCGGCCAGTGCCCGTGAGCACCGGGGCCGGTTGGAGCGGCTGCAGGATGGGGAGCAGCCGCGAGCGGCCAGTGCCCGTGAGCATTGGAGCCGGTTGGAGCGGCTGCAGGATGAGGAGCAGCCGCGAATGGCCCATGCCCGAGAGCATAAGAGCCAGTTGGAGCGGCTGCTGGAGGAAATACTCCAAAGTGGCAGGCTCCGGGAGATGGAGGCTAGCTATAGTGGGCAATTAGTAAGCCCCACAGCAGTACCCCTTGTGGGGCAGCACAGTGTCTCTCCCTTATCAGAGGAGAGCACGGAGGATCCATTCTGGGCTGACCCTGAAGAGGGCAGTGCACATACCCCCAGTATGCCTGGGGTGACAGAAAACATGCTGGACATGGTGTCCCAGTTTATCCAACCAGACCAAACTGGCCAAGACCTGGAGCCGAAAATAGCGGCAAGCATTGACTATATGTCATTTAACCAACTGCAGGCACAGGCACTATCAGACACCATGGCACGACATTTACCTCCAGGGAACTGCAAGTCGCTAAATGTTCCCAGTGTAAACCAGTGCATCTGGAAACATGTGGGGACATCAATTAGAACCAGGGACTTAAAAATTCAGAAAGTCCTAAAAGTCCTAACGGCAGGAATTACAGCTTTTGCCCGCACATTGAAGGAGCAAAACATGACCCAAGACCACCAAGATGCACTGGCTTTACTCTGCAACTCACAATATGAGTTGAATAACATCAGGAAAAGTGCTATCCAACCAGCTTTAGACCCCAAATTTGCCGGCCTCTGTAAACCTGGAACCTCCAAACCGCCAATACTACTATTTGGAGGGGATTTACCAAAACAAGTCAAAGAACTTGATGAAGAGGCAAAAACACTGGGGCTCATAAAACCAGCAACCAAAAGCCACTACGGCCAAAAATATCACCCCTACGGACCCCCCAGTTGGCCAATACAAACCGGAGCTAGCGCAAAACCAGGAACACCCAACATCGGCATTTTTTAGGCCATGGCCCAGACCGACCGTCCTGGAAAATGCGCATACCTTCAATACAAACCCAACAACAGACCCAGACAACGGCGCCTCAACGTCCACGGTGGATGCCGAAGAAATAACACACCTACCACTGGTAACCATGGAGGTAGGTGGGTCTGGTTCCTTAAGAATTAAAGGGAGCATGAAAGTTGGTGGGAGATTACGATATTATTTGGATGCATGGAATAAGATAACTACCGACACTTGCATTCTAAGCAGTATCCAGGGTTATACCATAGAATTTATACAAAAACATAACCCTCCAGTACAGCATGTACCGAACCGAATGTTCGTGCTCACAGGTATAGAAAAATCTAAAGCACATGCTGAACTACAGCGGCTATATAAAAAAGGAGTAATTGAACACACCCAACACGAATCACAGGAATTCGTGTCCAATATCTTTATAAAAAACAAGAAAGATGGTGGTTGCCGCATCATCATCGATTTGACTACTTTAAATACCTTTGTACAATATATTCATTTCAAGATGGAAACCTTTGTTACTGCTAAGCAATTGATTTCCGAAGGCTACTACATGGCAAGCATCGATCTAAAAGATGCTTACTATACCGTACCCATAAGAGGTGACCACAGATGTTATTTAAAATTCAACTGGATGGGTCAGAACTGGCAATACAGGGCACTACCTAATGGACTGACATCAGCCCCCAGGTTATTCACAAAAATGTTGAAACCAGCCCTAGCGTTACTGCGAAAACAAAAACACTTGGTAATGGCATATCTAGATGACATATTTATTGTTGGCAAAACTTTGGAATTGACTGAACAAGCAGTAACAGCCACAAAACAATTGTTTGAAGAACTGGGCTTTATCATCCATCCAGTTAAGTCTAAATTAACGCCTTCAACAAAAATGGATTATCTGGGGTTCACCATTAACTTAGTTCTCATGTTAGTGACTTTGCCGAAAGAAAAGGTAACAGCCTTAAAAGAGGCTTGCAGCGAAATCATTGACATCACCAAACCATCCATTAGACTGGTAGCTAGAATAATTGGGAAAATAGTGGCTGCATTTCCAGCCACACAATTTGGACCATTACACTATCGAAATTTACAGAGAGCAAAAATAAGAGCACTCAAAATTAATGGTGGCCATTTTGACAGACCAATGAAGCTACCAACAGAGGCCATAATGGAACTAAAATGGTGGGAACACAACATCAAGTATTGTTCCAATCCACTAATTATCAGCAACCCGTCTATGGTACTACAAACTGATGCCAGTGCACTTGGTTGGGGAACTACCAATTCCATCTCCAGCTGTGGAGGGAGATGGAATGCACAGGAGGCATCATTATTAAAAACACTGGGCATAAACTACCTGGAAATGTTAAGTGCATTCCATGTTAAGTCATATTGTTCTGGGTTAAATCACCAGCATGTTAGACTACAAATTGACAACACCACCGTGGTAGCATATATCAACCATATGGGTGGAAATAAATCGACATCATGTGACAATCTGGCCAACACAATTTGGCAATGGTGTATCCAGAGAAATATTTGGATATCAGCTACCTACTTACCAGGTAAACTAAATTTAGTGGCAGACACCAGGTCACGCAAATTCAATGAAAACACGGAATGGATGTTGGATAAAAATGTATTTGCTGAAATTACAGCACGGTATGGAACACCAGATATCGATCTTTTCGTATCCAGGCTCAATCACCAGTTATCAAATTATGTTTCATGGGAACCAGACCCTGGGGCAGCAGCAACTGATGCATTTTCGCTGCATTGGGGGAAATTGTTTATTTATGCATTAATGGTTCCCGGTGATACTAGACATGGTATTAGAACCATGCATCACCATCCATCACAGACCAAGTTTACTGGTCCATCCGGTAACACAGGAAAGTCACCCCTGTCATAAACATACAAACCTATTAATTTGTAGAATTTGAAAGCGCCACTACAACACCTGGGACTGACGGACCGAACAATGGATATGATTGCATCGGCCCACAGACAGTCCACCAAAAAACAGTACTTGGTGCACATCAAGAAATGGGGGAAGTACTGTCACGACAACAACCTCAACCACAGATCAAACAACATTCCGTCTGTTCTGGAATTTCTGGCAAGCCTCCACTATGATGAGGGCCTCAGCTACAGTGCCATCAACTGCGCCAGAAGTGCTCTGTCAAGCTACCTGTGGCAAGGAACAGAGAGGCATTCTGTAGGGACACACCCCCTGGTAACCAAACTCATGAGGGGCATTTTCAATACTAATCCCCCCAAGAATCAGGTACACCCAAATTTGGGATGTGAGCATTGTATTGACCATGTTGAGGAACTGGTCTCCACCTACAGCTCTGTCCCTACAGACACTAACGATGAAAACGGTCATGCTGATGGCTTTGGTCACGCCACAAAGGGTCCAGTCACTACAAAAACTAAGGCTGGACAACTTGACTATTTCATCTGGGAATTTGACTTTTCATATCCATGAATTAATTAAACAGAACAGACAGGGATCAGCAGGGCAAAAAATAGAGTTCCGGGCCTACCCGACGGATGATCGTCTCTGCATAGTTAACTCACTTACTATTATATATGGAACATACAAGAATCATCAGAGGCAAAGAAATGGCACTGTTAATCAGCCACAAACAGCCACACAAAAAGTGACAGTCCAGACCATCTCAAGATGGCTAAAACAGGTCCTAAAAAAGGCGGGAGTAGATACTAACATTTTTAAATCTCACTCCACCAGGGCTGCAGCTACATCAGCAGCAATACAGTTGGATGTTCCTATGGACCAAATCCTCAAGACTGCAGGATGGTTAACGGAAAGAACGTTCCAACGATTTTATAATAAACCAGTTATTGAACCTGGAACATTTGCAGAAACACTTTTAAGTTCTGTAATATGATTTTACCCCATAAATAGGGGCTATGATTTGGTGTTAATAAAATTTTGTTATTTTAATATCATATTGATATCTAATGATGTTAACACTATTCTCCCCATAATCAAGGCAGATGTGATGCATGGACTTGTTTCCACGGCATGAAATCACAGAGCTTTAAAATCTTCACGTAGTCACTCACGTGACTCCGAAGTAAAATAGTCAGATTAAACGAGAACTTACCAGTTTGAAGTTTGATCTTTATTTTATGAGGAGTAACGTTGAGGGAATACGTGCCCTCCGCTCCCACCCTTGATCATATACTCAACTGGTATCTCTTCTCTAATCTTACTATGTTTAGTCATTACAGTTATCTGTGATTTCACACCGCTGCTTTGAAGAATGACACGCATGCGTCCTAGCGGGGTTCTTCACGTATTCCCTCAACGTTACTCCTCATAAAATAAAGATCAAACTTCAAACTGGTACGTTCTCGTTTAATCTTACTATTTTCTCCCATTGTTTTCTGTTGGTAGTCTGCTTTGACAGATTTTAACGAGGATGCTGCCAGTACTTGAAGGCATGAGCTATAGGGAGACGTTGGGTAGGCTGGGACTTTATTTCTTGGCTCGCAGGAGGATGAGTGGTGATCTTATAGAGGTGTACGAGATCATGAGGGGAATATATAAGGTAAATGCAGGGAGTCTTTTATCCATAGTAGAGAAATCAAGAACCAGAAGCACAAATGTAAGGTGAGATGGGAAAGATTGCTGGAACTTACTGTTTCTGATATTCCATCTTACTTGACATCCAGTTTGTCCAGTTTGTCCATTTGGCTACCTGAGAACTACAATTTGTTAATGAGGCCTTATTTTCTTATTTTGTGTGTTTTGGGCTCAATTGCACTATGTGCTCAAAAAGCAAGGCATTTATCTTCAAAAAATATTAAAATTACATATGCACTACAAATCATAAATACCACAATATCTCCCACACATCAGAATCACTTTTGAAATTCAATTGCATAGTTTATTAAGATTCTTGCTCATTCTTTATTGGGGTACAACATATCATACAATAAACACAGGAGAGAAAAAAAGGAGAGGTTGTCTAAATCATTTTCCATTGGAATTAAAAGGTTAAGCACTGAACCAATGAAAACATTACTCATTATTAAGATATGGCATTGATATCGTTTTTTATTCTATTACCATTAAAGTGGTTTGAAAAAGAATTGTTTGCATCAAGATAACAAATATATAGAGGAGAGAAAAGATGGGACAATAGTTGATATGAAAATCGAGCAGAAGTGAAGTGGAGGGTGAAATTGGAAGACAGCCAGGTGGGTGCAATATGGAAGGAGACATGGCAAATAGGCAGGTGGACCCAGGTGGGGGTGGGATGGCGAAAGTGGAGACAGAGGCTGGAGGAACACAAAAGTTGACATCTGAAAAGCAAGGAATATGATAATGGGACCCATTAGTGGAGATATGAAGGGCAGATGGAACCGGTTTGGGATGTGAATATGTTGGACACAGAGTAAGGGAAGTAAAGGGTACACAAAAATGCTGGAGAAACTCAGCGGGTTCAGCAGCATCTATGGAGCGAAGGAAATAGGCGACGTTTCGGGCCGAAACCCTTCTTCAGACTGATGGGGAGTGGGGGGGAGAAGGAAGGAAAAAGGGAGGAGGAGGAGCCCGAGGGCGGGGGGATGGGAGGAGACAGCTCGAGGGTTAAGGAAGGGGAGGAGACAGCAAGGGCTAGCAAAATTGGGATAATTCAATGTTCATGCCATCCGGACGCAAGCAACCCAGGCGGAATATGAGGTGCTGTTCCTCCAATTTCCGGTGTTGCTCACTCTGGCAATGGAGGAGACCCAGGACAGAGAGGTCGGATTGGGAATGGGAGGGGGAGTTGAAGTGCTGAGCCACCGGGAGTTCAGGTAGGTTATTGCGGACTGAGCGGATGTGTTCGGCGAAACGATCGCCCAACCTCCGCTTAGTCTCCCCGATGTAAATCAGCTGACATCTAGAGCAGCGGATGCAGTAGATGAGGTTGGAGGAGATACAGGTGAACCTTTGTCGCACCTGGAACGACTGCTTGGGTCCTTGAATGGAGTCGAGGGGGGAGGTGAAGGGACAGGTGTTGCATTTCTTGCGGTTGCAACGGAAAGTGCCCGGGGAGGGGGTGGTACGGGAGGGAAGAATTGACAAGGGAGTTGCGGAGGGAGCGGTCTTTGCGGAAGGCAGACATAGGGGGAGATGGGAAGATGTGGCGAGTGGTGGGGTCACGTTGGAGGTGGCGGAAATGGCGGAGGATTATTTGTTGTATTTGCCGGCTGGTGGGGTGAAAGGTGAGGACTAGGGGGACTCTGCCCTTGTTGCGAGTGCGGGGATGGGGAGAGATAGCAGTGTTGCGGGGTATGGATGAGACCCTGGTGCGAGCCTCATCTATGGTGGCGGAGGGGAATCCCCGTTCCCTGAAGAACGAGGACATTTCCGATGCCCTGGTGTGGAACATCTCATCCTGGGAACAGATGCGGCGTAGGCGGAGGAATTGGGAGTAGGGGATGGAGTCTTTACAGGGGGCAGGGTGGGAAGACGTGTAGTCCAGATAGCCATGTGAGTCAGTTGGTTTGTAGTGTATGTCGGTCAGAAGTCTGTCCCCTGCGATGGAGATGGTGAGGTCACGGAATGGTAGGGAAGTGTCGGAAATGGTCCAGGTGTATTGGAGTGCCGGATGGAAGTTGGTGGTGAAGTGGATGAAGTCAGTCAGTTGTGTGTGGGTGCAGGAGGTGGCCCCAAAGCAGTCGTCAATGTAATGGAGGTAGAGGTCGGGGATGGGGCCCTGGTACGTATTGAACAAGGATTGTTCAACGTACCCGACAAAGAGGCAGGCGTAGCTGGGGCCCATGCGTGTGCCCATAGCTACGCCTTGTGTTTGGATAGTAAGGGAAGTAGGTGGATGGAACTCGGGGTTGGGGCAGGTGGGGCAGGTATGAAAATGAGTGATGGGGGGAATGGGGAAGGGAGAAAAAATGGGAGGACTGGAGGTAGATTGAGAGTGTGAGAAGGAAACACTGAAAGTAAGGGTTACCTGGAATTGGAAAATTAGTTGTTTATTTTTTGCCTTGGCTGTTTCCACATATCCACCTGCCTCTGCCTCCCAACTTCACCCCATATCTGGCTCCTTTGCCTGTCATCCTTCACCCCTGCTCAATCTACCCATCACCTAACAGCTCCTCTTCTCATCCCTCTCTCTATTTTAAAACCGATTATCCTTCACTCAGTCCTGATTCAGGGTTTCGACCCTAAACACTGACATTTCCTCGCTCCTCCACAGATGTTGCTTGGCCAAATGATTTCTTCCAGCAGTTTGGTTTTTCTTTTGCAGAGGGGTTTACTATATCCCATGCAGTTCATGAGAAGCGTGGAAACCCTATAAGACCGCATTCATGCTCATCAAATAATTATGTTACGAGACGTTTGTAGATGTGACAATGTGGCTCGCTTTGGAGTTGGTCGTTCAAAGGTGAGTTGGTGAAACATACAATGAAATCAGTCACTTATAAATGTACACACTTTGTTTAATTTTGATTTAATCATTTAAAAAATACTTTTCCATGATTATGTTGGGGTGCTCAATTGTAATCACTTTTATTGTTTGGGGCGATGGTAAAGCATTCACATGTTGAAGACTCTCACTGCCCCGTTGATAATGTGCGAATGCATTTACCACTGATCAATTGAAGATACTGTACAGATCTTGTTTCAAATGGGCAACGACTGTTTCAATATCCAAAGACTTGCAAATGAGGATAACACAAAAATATTTAGCAAATTGGACCATTTCTGATATTATCATAGAGGAAAGATTATTAATGAAGTAGCTTAAAGTAGTTAAACTTATGCAACTGAGTAACCACGCTAGCAATGTTGTAATAGTGAGACCATTTACTGAAACATTTGAGATGATCAAATTTAGCGATTGAAATTTATCCTGTACCACCACTTAATGGGTTTCAATCTTTGAGCAAAGGAGAATTTTAGAATTATTAAATCAAGATTGCATAAAGTGCATAAATTTACAAATGACTGATTTTGTGGTAAAATTTCAACAGCTCACAGGAATTATAACAGCTCCAAAGTAGACCACAACATCACATTTTCAAACCTTGCCATGAAATAATCATTTGACAAGCATGGAATGCAACTCTCAATCAGCTACTCACAAGCTGTGGGACATGCAGCAAAACACACAGTAAAGCACAACTATGTGTACGTACCTCCTGGTGACTTTTCGTATCAACTCATACGTATAAGAAAACTTGTTTCCTCATCAAGATAACAGATATCTTGTTTTCAACATAACAGGCACTTGCAAAACACAACTTGGGTCATACACTGACTTTCCTAACCACCATTTCCCCCACCGCAACCCTGCAACTTCCTCATCACCAGTTGATGAGTTCTGGTCTTCCCGAGTAGCTTTAGCCTGTGAAAAGGTTCCACCCCACCTTAGATACTAGATTGGTCACGATAAAATAAACACAAAGTGCTGGAGTAACTCACCGAGCCAGGCAGTATCTCGTGTAGACATAGAGCAACGTTTTGGGATGGGATCTTTCTTCAGATTGCAGTGGGGGGGGGGAGGAGGAAAGATGGACCAGAGGTGGGGATGGAACAAAGCCTAGCAAGTGGCAGGTCGATACAGGCGAGTGGGGATTGATTGGCAGGTGTATTTTTTCATCTCTAAATTTTGTCCACCCATCTAAAAAACATCGTGAAAAAGGCTTTTGGCACACTGGCCTTCAGCAGTCAGGACACTGAGTACAGGAGTGGGTACGTTATGTTACAGTCGTACAAGATGTTAGTGAGGTCACGCTTGGAATATTGCAAATAGGCTTGCTAGAGGAAATACATCATTAAGCTGGAAAGTGTGCAAGACAATTTACAAGAACGTTTTTTTTCAGAGCTTAATGGCCTGAGTTAAAGAGAGAGGTTGGGCAGGATAGGATTTTAATCCTTGGAGAGTACAAGGCTGAGAAGTGACCTTATAGATGTATATGAAATCAGGAGGAGCGTAGATTATGTGAATACACAGATTATGTCCCAGGGAAGCAGACTCAAAAACTAGAGTGCAGACATTTAAGGTGAGAGGGGAAAGATTTAAAAAAGGACCCGAGCGGCAACTTCTTCACACAAAGGGTAGTGCATATATAGAATGAGCTGCCAGAGAAAGTGGTTGAGGCAGGTATAATAAGACCATTTTAAATAAATTTGGTCAGATACATAGTTAGGAAAGGTTTACAGGGATATGGGCCTAACTCAAGCAAACAGGACTAGTTTAGATAGGCATCTTGGTCAAGTTGGACCAAGGGCTGTTTTCATGCTGTATGACTATGACAGCCATCACCTCTTTGCAGTTTTCTGTTTGCCAGAAATCCATTTCAAAAATGTATCCTGAATTAATGCCAGGGAATGCCCCTCCTGTTCAGTTCAGAGCATCATTCCTTATACTTACCTTGAAAACAATGCAGTTTACTGGGATGATACAAGGGCTCCAAAGGTTAATATTAAATACCCATATTATCCAAAACAATGCTGTAATCCTTACTTCTTTATAAGATTATGGGGCCATATTGTCAAAGATTTCAACATTTCAAATGAATCTGATGTCCAGAGAAACTACTTCCACTAGTTGGAGAATCTAGGATCATTATAGAAACATAGAAAATAGGTGCAGGAGTAGGCCATTCGGCTCTTCGAGCCTGCACCGCCATTCAATATGATCATGGCTGATCATCCAACTCAGTATCCTGTACCTGCCTTCTTTCCATACCCCCTGATCCCTTTAGCCACAAGGGCCACATCTAATTCCCTCTTAAATATTGCCAATGAACTGGCCTCAACTACCTTCTGTGGCAGAGAATTCCAGAGATTCACCACTGTGTGAAAAATGTTTTCCTCATCTCGGTCCTAAAAGATTTCCCCCTTATCCTTAAACTGTGACCCCTTGTTCTGGACTTCCCCAACATCGGGAACAAACTTCCTGCATCTAGCCTGTCCAACCCCTTAAGAATTTTGTACGTTTCTATAAGATCCCCCCTCAATCTTCTAAATTCTAGCGAGTACAAGCCGAGTCTATCGTCTTTCTTCATATGAAAGTCCTGACATCCCAGGAATCAGTCTGGTGAACCTTCTCTGTTACTCCCTCTATGGCAAGAATGTCTTTCCTCAGATTAGGAGACCAAAACTGTATGCAATACTCCAGGTGTGGTCTCACCAAGACCCTGTACAACTGCAGTAGAAGCTCCCTGCTCCTATACTCAAATCCTTTTGCTATGAATGCTAAGATACCATTCGCTTTCTTCACTGCCTGCTGCACCTGCATGCCTACTTTTAATGACTGGTGTACCATGACACCTAGGTCTCGTTGCATCTCCCCTTTTCCTAATCGGCCACCATTCAGATAACAGTCTACCTGTTTTTGTCACCAAAGTGGATAACCTCACATTTATCCATATTATACTGCATCTGCCATGCATTTGCCCACTCACCCAGCCTATCCAAGTCACCTTGCAGCCTCCTAGCATCCTCCTCACAGCTAACACTGCCCCCCAGCTTCGTGTCATCCGCAAACTTGGAGATGTTGCATTCAATTCCCTCGTCCAAATCATTAATATATATTGTAACTAGCTGGAGTCCCAGCACTGAGCCCTGCGGTACCCCAGCTGTTTCCAGTCTTCTGTTTGTTCTGGTTCATTCCCCAATATTAAATGCAATAGTACCTCTTGCTGCGCTTTTAGAATATAACCCAGCATATGCTGTCAGACCTCATTATTCACAATACCTATCTCTTTTGGTCAGTTACATTTGGGGTAGTTGAAATTCCTAATGATTATTGGTTCATTATTAATGTCCACCTCCAATTGCCATCAACTGTATGTTAACACTAAGCGCGTTTAAAAACAAACTATCCACAATGATTCAGTTTTCACATTTCTAAAGCTATATTATTATATTTCTGTCATTATGTAACTTCTAATAAATAATCTGAAGCTCTTCCCTTTAACCCCCACCCAACTCTTTTCTAAATGTCATGCCTTGAAACATTTACTTCCCAGTTCACTTTTTATCAACACCTTGTGCACATAGATCAACATATTTTTAAAAGAATTTTGCTAGGATTATAAGCATCTTTATACATTTCTGATGCACAACTAGTTATTGGCCTGCCATCTTTATCCAATCTTAGAACTATAGCAGTATGCTTCTACTTACTGTTTATCTACAATCTTTGGGATACCAAATTGATGATACCTTCATACAAGCTTATACAACCCATCACCTCTTATTAAGAGCATGGTTCTTGATCAGCCCACCACATGTTTCAGTTTCTCCTGGTGTTAGTAGCTCAGGAAAAAAGTTCCTCTCTCCCATATAAAGCCTTTAACCGTATTTAAAACGACAGATAATCTTGGTTAACATTTCATCCAAAAGAATGCACAGTAGATATTGTCCAGTCATTGGCATTCATGATTGAATTATGTGCTCAAATCTGCAGCACTACTTAAATCCACAGCTCTGTGGTTAGAGGCAAGCATTAAAATTGTTAGCTTGGCTCAATTGTTTTAAGCTCAATACTGGAAATG
Source organism: Amblyraja radiata (assembly GCF_010909765.2). Taxonomy (NCBI): domain Eukaryota; kingdom Metazoa; phylum Chordata; class Chondrichthyes; order Rajiformes; family Rajidae; genus Amblyraja; species Amblyraja radiata. Next base: position 24,883,473 of record NC_045969.1, read on the forward strand.
TGCAATGTATTGAAAAGGGAACCAGTCCTGTTTTAATAGGACTTAATTTCCTTCATTTCCTTCGCTCCATAGATGCTGCTGCACCCGCTGAGTTTCCCCAGCAATTGTGTGTACCTTCTGTTTTAATAGAAGTGGTTTCATAATTTCTTGTGATTTAGCAATTTACCACTTGGAAACTGGCAAAACAATAGCGGGCTTTGGGGCTTTGACACCTAGTTAAATATATAACGTGAAAGAAACAATGAGACCACAACTTCAAAGTTTGACAAAAATATTTAAAAAGGCAAAGAAAACTGATTTATTGAGTGATTTTGCATTTAGTTGGAAATTAAAACTATTGAACAATGAGTTTCAGGTAGTAATATTTCATTAATTACAAATTGGTACTGCATAATCGAATGATAATCTATTATCATAGATTTTTGATAATAAAAACAAATGTAACACAAAGGCATCTATCCTTGTGTAACCACTACAATTCCCTGTTATCAATTCATCGTCTGCTTTGATCTGTCATTTTCATACCTTACCGTTCCATATCTCTAGACTCCCTCTCCCCCGAGTCTGAAGAGGGGTCTTGACCCAAAACTTCACCCATTCCTTCTCTCCAGAGATGCTGCCAGTCCTGCTGAGTTACTGTGACATTTTGTGTCTATCCCAGTTATTTCTGGTCTTTAAGTGACTTATGGCACCAACCTTCATTTAGCCCCAATCTATTTCCCACTTGGATAAAATATCCTTACAACTGAAATCCAGAAACATTACCACTACTCCTCAGTGACAAATAAAAGAAAGAAAATGGTTCCAGGATGACAAGGTGGTGACTTTTATAGGTGAAACTACATTAAAACCATGACCATGGAAGACCATGAACTTTATAGAACGAAAGATCCAACACTATTTTCACCCTGCTTTCAAATGGCTATTTCTGAGCCTTATAATTTAAGGCAAATGATATCCCATCACTGTTATGCTTTGAAGTTAAATTTACCTGAGACTACAAGTGGACAATAGATAATTCACAAATTGTATGTTGATAAAATAGAGTTGGGAGAGTGACAGGATCTTTTGTTGTGTATTCCCATGAACGAAACACAAGTACTGTGATTTGAAATGGAGCACCAATGCAAAATAAATACTGAATTGAATATATATAGATAGATAATCTTGACCTCTGTTCTCCATCCCCTTTCTCTCTGCCCCCAGGCTGTGCACTTGCCCTCTGCTGCCATCCTCCTCCCGGCTCCCTCCCCCACCTCCAACTCTCCCGCACCCTCCTACTGACGTTCATCCCCGCACTCTACCATTCCCCACGTGCTTTGGCTTCCCTGTGGTCCCTCACACCCCTCTTTCACATGCTCGTCCCCTTCCGTCCCTCCAGCCATTGCCTTTACCTTCCCTCCTCCCCACACATGCTTCTCTTCCCATCTCCCCACAAGACACTTCCTCCTCTCTTAGGTGCCCCTCAGCTCCAACTTTCTTCTTCATCCTCCCACCTACATACCCCCCCCCCCCCGCCCACTCCCTTGCTCGTGCACCCTATGCATCCCCCTCCTCGCACGCTCCCTCCCCCCCCCCTTGCACGCACCCCGACTCCCTCTTCCTTGCACGCACCCTCTTCCTCCCTCCTCTTTGCACGCACCCTCTCCCTCCCTCCAATTCCCCCTACCCTCTCTCCCCCTCCTCCTTACCCGTACCCTCTCCCTCCTTCCTCGTATCTCTCTACTCCTTGCACGAATCCTCTCCCTCCCAATACCGTCTCCCCCCTCATTGTTCCTCCTTCTGCCTCCTCCAAAGTCCCTCCTCCTTCCCTCATACTCTCACTCCTTCCTACCCCGCAGGAGCCCTCTCGCTCCCTCCTCCTCCACCCCCCCTCCCCCTTGTGCCACTATCTGTCCCTCCTCCCCCTTCTGCCTGTCTCTGCCTCTTCCCCCTCAAAGGTTCTTAAGATATAGGGAGCAAAATCAGGGCATTCTCCCATCGCGTCTACGCCATTCAATCGTGGGTGATCTATCTTTTCTTCTCAACCCCATTCTCCTGCCTGCTCTCTCCCCCGCCACCCCCTTTTCCTCCTTTCACCTCCACATCCCCCTTCTCCACACCTTCTCCCCCTTCACTCACTCCTCCTCCCCCCCTCTACTCTCTCCTTCTACCAGCTCCCCCCCCCCCGGCGCACGCCCCCTCACTGCTGCTCCCCCTTCCCCTCCCTCCTTCCTCACTGCCCCGATCTCTCCCCTTTCCTATTCACTTTTCTCCGTGTCTTGTTTGTTTGTTTGTTTATCGTTCCTTCCTTCCTCCCTCCCTCCCTCCGGTCCGATCGCGGACTGGCCGTACTTCCCCCGTCTGTCCACTTACCACCACCACCCCCCTCCCCCCCAAGGGCCCGGCGGGGTTGTGTTTGGACTCGCGGTTTCGGTGATGCCGCCGCCGCCTCATCTCCGGGACGGCAGCGCTCGCGAGCTCCGGGCGGCCCCAACCGTCACCGCAACCATCGCCATCTTCAATTGTCTGCGACGCGCACGCGCCGTCCGGCACTGACCCCCCGCCCCGCCGCTTCTTGGCTTTGTGAAGCCGCTGGAGGCTGGACGGAAGAGTCGAAGCGACTGCTGCAAATTGCTATTATGTGGCGCCTTTCACCTCTTCAGAACAGTTAACGAATCTATTGTCAAGTCACTGCGATAATGGAACATGCGTTTACCAATTTGATGACAGAAAGCTCCCAGAACCCGTATTTGATTAACTGAGCATGCCATGTTATATTTCAGAAAAACAAGCAACTGCAAGGGGCTGGTTTACAAATATAAGGCATAAAGTGAATTACAAAAAAAGGATCGAGGAAGGGTCCCAACCCGTAACGTCGCCTATCCATATTATCCAGAGGTGCTACCTGACCCGCTGTTACTCCAGCGCTTTGTATCTTTTTAACGTCATATTTCAGTTGGTTGTGGATAGACGTTGGCAGGTTTTTGAGCCTGCTCCGTGACGGACACTTGCTCCGTGAGCTTGCGCTACATTATTTTCTATGTCCATGCGTGGAGTTGAACAACACCTATGTGATAGCTGTTCCTTCTCGGCACTACAGTGACGTGTCAAGCCTGCAGGGCATGGTGGAATTATTAAGAATAAGGTGCGATTCAATGTACTTCTTTCCCAAGAGTTGGGCTTTCTGAACCATCCCTGGTATAATATGAAACTGGCACAATAGCAAATTTGAACCCCCAACAGCAGATGGATTGTGAGTATATTTGGCTCCAGTGATCCAACTTCTCCCTTTCAAGTTTAGAGAGATTTGACCCATTGGGATAGGGGAAGGAAAATAAACCGTTTCCAACAACTTGTGTCATTCAAATTTGTGTGCTTCTAGAATCTGAAGAATACTCATCCAAAAAGATGGTTCATATAGGAAATGAGGAGGTGCAATGAGACCTGGGTGTGCTTGTACTTCAGTCACTGAAGGTAAGCATGCAGGTATAGCGGGCAGTGAAGAAAACTTAAGGGCCTGTCCCACTTTCACGACCTAATTCACAACCTTTTTTACCCGTGGACATTTTTTATCAGGCTAGAAAAAACGCCCCGAAATACTTGATGCCACGAGTACCTACGACTAGCATCACAGCCTGCTGCGACCTACCTACGACCTCGTGATGACCATGCTGTGAGTATGATTCAAGGGCAAACCTGGCAGAGGTTGTGAATTAGGTCGTGAAAGTGGGACAGGCCCTTAATGGCATGTTGGCTTTCATTGCGAGAGGATTTGAGTTTAGGAGCAAGGAGTTCCTACTGCACTTGTACAGGGCCCTGGTGAGACCACGCCTGGAGTATTGTGTGCAATTTTGGTCTCCTAAATTGAGGAAGGACATTATTGTGATTGAGGGAGTGCAGCAAAGGTTCACCAGGTTAATCCCCGGGATGGCGGGACTGACATATGATGAAAGAATGGGTCGACTGGGCTTGTATTCACTGGAATTTAGAAGGATGAGAGGAGATCTTATAGAAAAATATACAATTCTTAAAGGATTGGACAGGCTACATGCAGGCTAGCTGCAGGAAAAATGTTCTCAATATTGGGGAGTCACGGTGGCGTAGCGGTAGAGTTTCTGCCTTACAGCAAATGCGGCGCCGGAGACCCGGGTTCGATCTTGACTACGGGTGCTGTCTGTACGGAGTTTGTACGGTGTCCGCATGAGTTTTCTCCGAGATCTCCAGTTTCCTCCCACACTCCAAAGACGTAAAGGTTTGTAGGTTAATTGGCTTGGTGAATGTAAAAATTGTCCCTCGTGTGTGTAGGATAGTGTGAATGTGCGGAGATCGCTGGTCGGCGCGCACCTATTTTTCTATGTTTCTATATCGAAAAGGGGTACATAATTGGCTTACCTTCTATACTCATGATTGTGTAGCCGGGCACGGTGCGAACTCCATCTTCACGTTCGCCGACGACACCAACGTTGTTGGATGAAATACAGATGGTGATGAGTCAGAGTATAGAAGTGAGATCGACCGATTGACCAAGTGAAGACAGCACCACAAGCTGGCTCTCAATATCATTAAAACCAATGAACTGATTGTGGACTTTGCAAGAGGAAGGATGAGGACCCACAATCCTGTTTATATCAACCATATTTAATTTTTAATTGTTGTTAACTTAGTTCTAAATTTAACTTGGATGATACAGTTTCATCTACTGAGGAAACTAATCAGAGAAATAAGAGCTCATTGAACCAAGTTCCAAAAATGTTCAAATTTCTCAGTTTTCTATCAGAATAGACGCTCATTTATTACATTAGGTTTCTCAATTCGAAGAGCAAAAAGTTGCACATGCTGGAAATCCAGATTAAAAACTGAATAGATTGGAAAAGATCAGCAGGTCAGACAGGATCTATAGATGCAGAGTTAACATAGAAATAAAGTTAACTAATGAAAAGTAATCTATCCAAACTCTTTCTCTTTCCACATTTGCTGCTTGACTTGCTGAGTATGTTCGGCCATTATGTTTTTAATTATTGGCATTTCCATGGACAGACATTGTCATGAATTGCAGTGATACATTTCTGTAGCCATCTACAGGTCAACCAAACTCTGCTCAATAGGACGTGCACTTTGCCTGGTAATTTAACTTCTCGATTATTGCGAAGTGCCATACACATGATGTGCTCCACACTTTCACCAGAATGCCTACATAAACCTGCTGCTGTCCACCATCATAGCTGTCTTGATGTCATTACTATTATTCTTCTTGACAATGTCCAACATAATATTTAAGATTCTTTCTTTGTGGATTTATCCATCTTGGGTGTATTTAGAGTATGTCAGCAGACATACTCTGATGGGATATCTGTGAATTGTTGCTATCCGGTTTATCTGGTGCTGCAGACTGGAGCCATGTGGGTGAATGCTGACAGTTAAAACAACATCATGTTAAGTGGGCAAAATTTAATTGAATAGTCTCCCTGAAAACATTAAAATAAATTCCCAAAGAAACATTATGTTTTCATGTGAGTCCACAATTACTGCATAAGGGAATGAAATGAAAAGATTTACAAGTAGTACAAAACTAGATGGAAGGGCATGTTGTGATGATTCATGTATCAATAGATTGAGTGACTGGGCAAAACATGACAAATAGAGTTTAATGGGTGGGGGGGGGAGTGTGAAGTCATGCAGTTCAGTAAGAGGGATCAACAGTTGGTTTGTTGTCCAGGTAGAGAGGTTGAAGTCTGAGGGATGGTGTTCAGAGGGACCTGTGTGTTCTGGTGCATGGAGGAAGGATTTTCCTGTCAGGAAAGGCTGAGCAGTTGGGTTTGTGGTTTTGGAGTTTGAATGACCTTATTCAAGCATGGGATCTGGGAAGGGGTTCATGATGCGAGTGGAAGTTTTTTCTCTCAAAGAGATTGGATCTCTGGGGTTCTGTGTCCCGAGAATGGTGGAGGTCAGATCATTTACTGGTCTTTGGGTGGAAATGGAGAAAAGTTTGAAGGATCAAAGAATTAGGAAATGTAAGGAGCTGGGTGGCCAACTCCTAACCCTATCTTCTCGTGTCCTTGTGCATATACTGCAATTGGAGTTACATCCTGTGCCATCCAACATTCTTTAGCTTTTGATGATAACATCTGCATGAAAGCAGCAATTTGACATGCCCTGTCAATGATGAAATCCTGTGTATTGAAGAGTTGTATCTGTATATTCATTTGCAAGCCCACACATAAGCCAATGACAACACTCAGATTAGCTGTGATGGATATACACTATCCAGACCCAAAATACTTTCCTGACCTCAATTTTATAGCACAGCAGCAGAAGCTGACCTAGGTTCAAAAGAACCTGAGCCCTCTGAGCCCTCTCCTCTACTCCCTCTTCACCTACAACTGCACACCTGTACATGATACTAACACCATTATCAAGTATGCAGATGATACAATGGTGATTGACCTCATCAGCGACAACGATGAGTCGGCCTATAGGGAGGAGGTCCAGCTCCTAGCAGCATGGTGCGCTGACAACAACCTGGCCCTTAACACCAAGAAGACCAAAGAGCTCCTTGTGGACTACAGAAGGTCTAGGGATGGCACGCACACCCCCGTCCATATTAACGGGACAGTGGTGGAACGTGTTTCCAGCTTCAGGTTTCTGGGGGTCAACATCTCTGATGACCTCTCTTGGACCCATAATACCTCAACACTGATTAAGAAGGCTCACCAGTGTATCTTCTTCCTGAGGAGACTAAAGATGGTCCATCTGTCTCCTCAGATTCTGGTGAACTTCTAACGCTGCACCATCGAGAGCATCCTTACTAACTGTATCACAGTATGGCATGGCAACTGCTCTGTCTCTGACCGGAAAGCACTGCAGAGGGTGGTAAAAACCACCCAACGCATCACCGGTTCCTCACTCCCCTCCATTGAGGCTGTCCAGAACAAGCGATGTCTGCGAAGGGCGCGCAGCATCGTCAAGGACTGCTCTTACCCCAACCACAGATTGTTTACCCTCCTCCCATCTGGGAGGCGCTACAGGTCTCTCCGTTCCTGGACCAGCAGGTTCAGGAACAGCTTCTTCCCTCTGGTTGTTACCCTACTTAACTCTACGCCTTGGTGATTGCCAGTCATCCCCCCCCCCCCCCCCCCCCCCCCCACCCCGGACACTCCTTCTCCCAGTGACTAAACTCCCCCCCCCCCGAAAATTGCACTATGGGTACTGTATATACATATATATATATATTACTGTTCTACTATTCTGTTTTCACACTCTTGGTTAGGATGCCAACTGCATTTCGTTATCTCTGTACTTGTACACTGCACAATGACAAGTTTGAATCTGAATCTGAAGAAGGTAGACACAAAATGCTAGAGCAACTCAGTGGGACAGGCAGCATCGCTGGAGAGAAGGAATGGGTGACGTTCGGGTCGAGCAAAAGATAGGTTCAAAAGTGTTATTGTGAATTAAGATTAGCTTCCCACCAGCACACTTTACCCCTTATCTTGACAAGAGAAACAATATTTACTATGTTGATTTTAAAATTATGACCCTCCTGTTCCAAGAACTGATTAATAAAAGAACCATAAGGTCCACAGTAGATCCGTATCAAGATTGTTAAAAGGCCTCCATTAAGAAAGGCATGCCCCCCACTTGGCTTGGTCATTGTAGTTGCTAAACATCACATACAGATGATGTCAACTTCATATATGAATACTCCATCTTTTATCAGGAGTGTCCAATTTATTGTTATGCCTCTCCTTGGTCTGGGTTGCTATTTTCCTGTGCTCTATTTGTGCCATTCCCCTGACCTCAACAAGCATTGAAACCATTGATCCCTCGGCATCTGCTTGAACCTCTCTCTTTGTGTTGGACAGAAGAGAGAGCCCTGGATTGCAATGTTTCTTCCTGTTATACCATAATTGAGTAAAGGTGAGTGCAGGGATTATAAAAACTAATGAGGTAATAATAATAATAATAATAATAATAATAATAATAATAAATTTTATTTATGGGCGCCTTTCAAGAGTCTCAAGGACACCTTACAAAAATTTAGCAGGTAGAGGAAAAACATGTAAGGGGAATGAAATAAATAGTAGAGACATGACTAGTACACAAAGTAAAGACAGAATTAAATTCAAAACACAATATGAGGCAATTAATGCACAGATGAAAAGGGTGGGAGACGTGGGGCTAAGGATAGGCAGAGGTGAAGAGATGGGTCTTGAGGCGGGACTGGAAGATGGTGAGGGACACGGAATTGCGGATCAGTTGGGGGAGGGAGTTCCAGAGCCTGGGAGCTGCCCTGGAGAAGGCTCTGTCCCCAAAACTGCAGAGCTTGGACTTGTGGATGGAGAGGAGACCGGCTGATGTGGATCTGAGGGACCGTGAGGGTTGGTAGGGGGAGAGGAGGTCAGTGAGATATGGGGGGGGGCAGATGGTGGAGGGCTTTGTAGGTGAGGATAAGGATTTTGTAGGTGATCCGGTGGGAGATGGGAAGCCAGTGAAGTTGTTTGAGGACTGGAGTGATGTGATGCCAGGATTTGGTGTGGGTGATGAGTCGGGCGGCTGCGTTCTGGACCAGTTGGAGTCGGTTGATGTAGGTGGAGCTGATGCCAAGGAGAAGTGAGTTGCAATAGTCCAGTCGGGAGGAGATGAAGGCATGGATGAGTCTTTCAGCAGCGGGAGGTGTGAGAGAGGGTCTGAGTTTGGCGATGTTGCGGAGATGAAAGAAGGAGGTTTTAATGACATGGCGGATGTGAGGCTCAAGGGAGAGGGTGGAATCAAAGATCACGCCAAGGTTGCGGGCCTGGGGAGATGGGGAGACAGTGGTGCCGTCGATGGTGAGAGTGGGGTTATTGATTTTGCTGAGTGTGGCTTTGGAGCCTATGAGGAGGAATTCTGTCTTATCGCTGTACTTCCCTGATGAACATTTTTGGGAAATAAATTGTCTGTGCATGACCAGAGTGTAGATTATGGCTGAAGGTGACTTGATAGTACCTTACAGGACAGCTGCAAGAGACTACACATTGAAATACTATATCACCTCAGAGTTATTTGAATTATGTACCTTCAAATATTTATCCCAAATCCCAGAGTGGCATTTGGACTTAGGGGTCCACAATTGAGTTGATCCTTTAGTGCAGCGTTTCCAACAGAAATACCGTGAACAAAGAAATCTATTGTAAACTGCCTCCCTCATTCTCAACAAGGCATTCAATTATGAGATCAGGAACAGTTTATGCAAGTTACTGAAGAAAATTGGCTGCCTCCAAAATGCGCTCAATGTGATCTGTTCCTTTTATAACAACATGAGCTCAGCTAAGATAGGGCAATGTTGGAACATTACAAAATCTCCAGTGAGGCCAAACGGGGTTGTGTTCTGGTCCCAATGCCCTTTAACATATTCCTCCACTGCTGCTGTTAAATGCTTTCAGCTCATCCATCGAGGATGTTAAACTTACACATCTGAATTGATGGAAAACTACTCAGCCCAGCCTGCCTGACAGCAACTCAAATGAGTGCCAATAGTAAGTTGCTGTATGCTGATACGGTCTTATAGTCCTGTGAAAAAATAATACTTCAAGTATATAATAGACTATCTTTCACATGCCTGTAAAGAGTTTGGATTGGCCATCAGCATCAGAGAGATGAACATTAAGGTCCATCATCAATTAATACTACTAATGTATTACTGAGATTGTTAACATCTTCACATATCCATAGGCAATCTATTAAAATACTGAAATCAACATGTAATGCAAACACTCCATTTGCTCCATCCAAGCTGAGTAGACACGTAGGCCTGTAGCAACCAGACATAAAAACCCTAACAGCTGATCTATCACGACCATATACTTAGTACAGTCCCATAAATAGATGAAACCTGGACAACAAATGCAAAAATGAGAAAAAATGTTAAAGTTTCCACTTTTTCCACCTAACCATCTCTTGGAGAGGCAATCGCCAGCTCATAAAGCATGCTAAATATATCAGCAAAGACTCATTACTAAATCAACAATGTTTTCTAAAAAGATTCCCAGGTGAATCAGTTACTGAGCCACGACTGGCTCAGTGTTCATACCTCCTCTATAAAGACAAATGCAAATGAGATATGGCAGACATCAAAACAAAGCATAGGGAGATAGCATCTGGAGGCTGACTTATCTGGAGGGCATCAGAAGAGCTGAAAGGTGACAGAAACTCAGTCAGCTGTGAAGAGGGCCCAGAGTTAACAACTTATCTTCTTCATCTGCTGCAAATGCAGTTGCCCTACCACAGTTTACTTTCTGAGCCACAAATAATCATTGATCTCAACTAATTGATTTGACTATTCCATATGGATTATTTTAGTTGATACTGTGCACATCAGCAGTGGTTAGTGTGGCTCCCAGTGAAGGAGTAGTAAGATGTACTCGGGAAAATAGCCAATAACTCAGGAGCTTAAACAGGTGACAGTTTATAAAATACAGAATCTGCCTTCAATTGCTAACAGATTGATATAAACCACATGGCAGTGAAATCCAAAGCAATTTCTTTAATAAATATACGTAAACTACAGTGGACTTTTAAAATATAACCTTGGAAGTTAAAAAAAAGTTGATTGCATCATCGTATGCAAAATTAAATGGATCTCCAGGCTGTGGCTACAAAAAAATTGAGAACTGCTTGATATTCTGAAATCATAAATATTATGTGATGGATAAGCTACGCCAAGTGAACGTGTCGTGAAACACGGCAAGCTAACAGTTATTTGGAAACAATGGGCTACTTCCTCCTTACATCTGTCGCAACAGCTGCTGACCAGCAGGAGAATAAGAGGGAAGGAAGAAGAGAAATTAACAATTGGAGGAGACATTTTTAGCAAGAAACTTTATATGATAAAAATTTAAGTTCACCAGTAACTACTACAAACTCAGCACAATTTAAGAATTAATTGTCAGCAATCCTTGTAAAAATACAAACAAGCTTCTGGAAGTATCTTTGGTTGTTGTGATTACTGAGCGCCCCAACAATCATGATAATATGAACATAAAAAACAGGAGCAAGAGTGAGCCAATTGGCCTGATAAGAACACGTCTAATCCAACCTTGGCTTCCACGTCACATCTCTACTCTCTTACCAAATCCCTTATCTCCCTCAAATATTTGTCAATCTCTGCCAGAGTCCAGTTCCATAGTTCTCTAGGGTAATGATTCCAAAGAGACAAACCACAGAACAGTGCAGCATGGGAATAGACCCTTTGGCCTGCAATGTCTTTGCCAACTAGGATGCCAAACTAAACTGAACATCTGCTTGCATATGATCTATATCCCTCCATTGCTTACTTGTTCATATGCCTGTCTAAATGCTTCTTAAAAATTGCTATGATATCTGCTTCCCCCACTTTCCTTGGCATATTCCAAGCACTCTCTAAACCAGTTGGACATAATCCACGCAGCCTCCTGATGAATATCTTCTGCACCCTCTTCAAAGTGGTGACCAGAATGGTACATAACACTCCAAATGCGGCCGAACCAAAGTTTTACACAGCTGCAACATAACTTTCTGACTTTTATACTCATTTGCCCCTACTGATGAAGGCAGGTATGCTGTGTGCTTTCTTTACCATCATATGTATTTGTGTCGCCATTTTCAGGGAGCTATACCACAAAATTACTTCGTACATGAATGCTCCTAAAGGTCCTGCCACTTACTCTATATTTTCCTCTTACAGTGCAACACCTCACATTGCTCCAGGTTAAATTTCATTTGTCATTTCTCTGCCCATATTTCCAACTGGTTTATATCCTGCTGTATCTTTTGACAACTTTCCTCACATTTTTGTGTCATCTGCAAACTTATTAATCAACTCACTTCCACTTTCGCCCTAATCATTTATATATATCGCAGATAACAAAGGCCTGGCATTGATCCCTTTGAAACACCAATGTCACAGAACTCCAGTCAGAAAAACACCCCTCGATCACTGCCCTCAGCCTTTACAGCTAAGCCAAATTTGAATCCAATCTATCAAGTCACCATGGATCGTATGTGCCTTAATCTTTTGGATCAGCCTACCATGAGGGACCTTAATGATTGTTTTACTAAAGTGCATGGATCATTGTCCTACTCTCATCAATTATTCCATAAGAGAATAAATGTCTCACTTTATCTACAAAGGCATCCACATATTCTGAAACTCCAGTAAATAAAAACTTAAAATGCTCAACCTCTCTTCACGTCATACTTTATTCCAGGAATCAACCTGGTGAACCTACACTGCATTCATAAATATGAAGACCAATATTTTACACTTTACTCCATGTATAGTCACAGCAAAAACCTGTGACGTTGCATCAGAGCCTCCACCAATGCTGTGCGTCATATCTCTTGTAGTAAAGGCCAATATTCCATAACTTGCTGTACCTATATGCCAAATCGTTGTGTTTCTTCCTCCTGTGGAGTTAGTGCAACCCCAGTTCTTGGAAGGTATCCCTGTAGTCTGTACCCTCTGGATGAACAATGCCTTAATTTCAAATTCCATTCGAAATACACCACCGTGACCTGGTGATATATTACCATTCCTTGATTGTCACTGCATCAAAATCCTGGATCTCCCTACCTTCTCCATGAGAACCACTGTGATTCAAGAACATAATTCATCACTAACCTTTTTGAGGGAGGTTAGGGATGGGCAATAAACATTGGTCTTCTGTTTGACATGCATATTTTTGAACAGGAAGGCTTGCTACTCATTTACTTGGAATTAAATTCAGGCCAATGGATTAACCAATGTTGATGCAACAAGAAAAGGTTTTTGGTCGGGATAGAGTATAACAGTTATGAGACTTTATGCGCAAATAATGCAATGTCAGTTTCATGTCAGTTTCAAACCAGGTCTAATATTTGTCCCACATTTTCTAAATCTTAACATTTTCTATTTTCAAATATCAAAGATATCTAGATGAACAAAGATGATATCTATATTACTAAAACTAAGATCTTGACTGCTTTTGACTTACTGTTTCGTGATATCCAAGAGAACGCCGCCACTTACGGCCGTCAGATTTGGCCACCTCGCTCAGAGCCCCCCTCCACTGGACTGGACCAGAGGATTTTTCCCATTGATGAAAAATCAGAGAGATATTAATGTTTTAAAATATTTCTCCATTCTCTCTGCTGCCCCCGCTGGCGGCAGGGGGGAGGGACAATAAAACCCGGAAGTGTCGTGCTCACTCAGTCTCTGCCAGACAGAGGAAGCGAGAGGATCTCTGAGCTGCGAATAACACTGAACGCACATTAACTCCACGGTGAGTCCCCGGGAAGTGGTTTTCAGAAAATGTGTTTGGCTTTTTGGCTTTTTAAAGGGCTTTCAGAAAATGTGGTTTGTTGGCTTGTAAAATGTTTGCCCAATTGGCTTTTTGGCTTTTTAAAGGGCTTTCAGAAAATGTGTTTTGTTGACTTGCAAAGTGTTTGACCAATTGGCTTGGCTATTAAAGGGCTCGCAGAAAAAGTGTTTTGTTGGCTTGCAAAGTGTTTGCCCAATTGGCTTTTTGGCTTTTTAAAGGGCTCTCAGAAAACATGTTTTGTTGGCTTGCAAAGTGTTTGCCAAATTGGCTTTTTGGCTTTTTAAAGGGCTTTCAGAAAATGTGTTTTGTTGGCTTGCAAAGTGTTTGCCCAATTGGCTTTTTGGCTTTTTAAAGGGCTTTCAGAAAATGTGTTTTGTTGGCTTGCAAAGTGTTTGCCCAATTGGCTTTTAGGCTTTTTAAAGGGCTCTCAGAAAATGTGTTTTGTTGGCTTGCAAAGTGTTTGCCCGCTTGGCTATTAAAGGGCTTTCAGAAAATGTGTTTTGTTGGCTTGCAAAGTGTTTGCCCAATTGGCTTTTTGGCTTTTTAAAGGGCTCTCAGAAAATGTGTTTTGTTGGCTTGCAAAGTGTTTGCCCGCTTGGCTATTAAAGGGCTTTCAGAAAATGTGTTTTGTTGGCTTGCAAAGTGTTTGCCCAATTGGCTTTTTGGCTTTTTAAAGGGCTTTCAGAAAATGTGTTTTGTTGGCTTGCAAAGTGTTTGCCCAATTGGCTTTTCAGCTTTTTAAAGGGCTCTCAGAAAATGTGTTTTGTTGGCTTGCAAAGTGTTTGCCCGCTTGACTATTAAAGGGCTTTCAGAACATGTGTTTTGTTGGCTTGCAAAGTGTTTGCCCAATTGGCTTGGCTTTTAAAGGGCTTGCTTGCAACATTTTTCGGATGGATAAAGCGTGAATAACATTTTATTAGATCATGACTGTGTTTTATTCGGAAGTGGAGGCGCTGGTGAACGGCTGCAGCTCGCCTGCAGTCCGTTTGTTTTTACTTTTTTGTGTTGGTTTTTTCGTTTTGTCTAGCTAACTTTTTTGTTTTTTTAGGTTGTGTTTAAGTGTGGGGGAGGTGGGGGGTTGAAACAGGGCTTGCTGTCTCTCCCTTCGGGGGAATGCGACTTTCTTGTCGTATCCCCTTTCTCTGCCTCCGTCTGCGCTGAGGCCTAATGGCGGAGCTGGCGACCTCGAGGCTCCGGAGGCAGCCTGTCAGGACTCACCCTGGGCTCGCTCCGGTGAGGGCGGCCCAGCTCGGGGCTGGAACGGTGCTCCCGTGAGGGTCTGTGACGCTCCCGTGAGGGCGGCCTGGCGAGGGGCTGAGACGCTCCCGTGTGGGCGGCCCAGCCCGAGGGTAACGGCGCTCCCGTGTGGGCGGCCCAGCCCGAGGGTAACGGCGCTCCCTTGTGGGTGGCCCAGCTCGAAGGTGGAACGGCGCTCCCGTCGGGGCGGCCCAGCTTGAGGGTGGAACGGCGCTCCCATCGGGGCGGCCCAGCTCGAGGGTGGAACGGCGCTCCCGTGAGGGTGGCCCAGCCCGAGGGAAACGGCACTCCCGTGAGGGCGGCCCAGCCCGAGGGTAACGGCGCTCCCGTCGGGGCGGCCCAGCTCGAGGGTAATGGCGCTCCCGTGAGGGCGGCCTGGCGCGGGGCTGAGACACTCACGTGAGGGTGACCCGGCTCGGGGCTGGAACGGTGCTCCGGTGGCTGAGATGGCGTTCTGGCGGCGGCGGGCCAGTGGACGACGTCGTCAACAGCTGCGTCCGCTGGACTGGAGGGCGGCAGCTTCGACCACCCCGGGCCGCGGTGTTTGAACCGGCCCGTTCGCGGAGCTTGGGTGAGCCACGGGACTGACTTACCATCGCTCGGTGGGGTATCGCCTCAGCGAAGAGGAGGGAAGAGACTGCAGCCCTAAGATTTTTGCCTCCATCACAGTGAGGAGGTGCTTGGTGGACTCACTGTGGTGGATGTTAATTTGTGTTTACTGTCTGTTCTGTTGTCTATTATTGTATTATTGTATGTATGACTGCAGGCACGAATTTTCGTTCAGATTGAAAGGTCTGAATGACAATAAAAGAAATTCAATTCAATTCAATTAAATTCCAAAATTGGTGCTCATTCTGTGATTTTCGCTTAGTTGCAAGATGGCGCCGATGACGGCATGCTGGCGCTGAGTGCGTTATTTCCGGTTCGTGGCAAGAAGCGAGAGGGTGACGTCAAGATGGCGCCGAGTGCAGACGCCGTTGAATAATTCAGGAGAGCTGACTGTTCTGTCTCTGGTGAGTGTGTTTATTGGACGTTATTTAAAGCACGTTTTTGCTTCAGTACCAGCAGCCTCTCCAGGGGGCTTTAAACATTTGAATCATTCGTTTTACACACTGTATATGGACAACTATATGTGGCTCTTAGCCGAGGAAAGATGACGGGAAATGTCAAAGTTTTCCTGAAGAATGGAACATCAACCAAAAATGTTGTCATTAAAAGCGTGCTTCGTTGAATGATGACTTCTGAGATAAATTCTCAGATTTTCTTTCTTAAAATTTGACCGCTGAATCTCTCTATATTAAAATTGTCTCTTTTTATCAACAGGAAATAGTCATCAAGAGGCAGTGAGCAGCAGAACACAACAAGAAAGAACTTAATAATTCTCATCTTTAACATTTAAATTGTTCTTATATTTTAAGAGTCATTCACATTTTAAACTTTAATAAATCCTTTTTGCAATTTTGATGCCTGTGTGTTCTTCATCACAATGGGAACCTAATGGGCAGAAATGGCTGCTCTGTGGGAGAGCCACTAAGAGTGCATGGGGGAAGGTTGTGGGGAGATACACTGAAAGCGTGGGGGGGAGGGGAATGGCAAGGAGCAGAGTGCGGGGGGTGAAGGGAGGAGGGGTGACTGAGTGAACTGCCAGTGTACCAGGCGTGAGTGACTGCACTGCCAGCCCACGAGCCGTGAGTAAGTGAACTGCCAGCCCACCAGCTGTAAGTGACTGAACTGCCAGCCCAATAATCCATTCAGTCCACCCTCTCCCCCTTCTCTCTCACAGTCTGTTACCCGTTTTGGGCAGAATTTCTGGCAGTTTCTCAGCTGCCAGCCTGCCAGGGCCGAATGACTGTACTGCCAGGCCTCAGTGACTGTGCTGCCAGGCCTCAGAGACTGAGCAGCCTGGCCTCAGTGACTGAGCTGCCAGGCCAAGCATCCATTCGGCCCACAATGTCTATACTAGCCCTCTGGAAACCAGTACCTTCGGCCCACAACACCCATACTAGCGCAACAGAACCCCCCCCCCCCCACTGGCCAGCAATATTGGAATTGGTGGAAAGGTGGAATATTGCGTTGGGTGACCAGCCCTCCTGTGTGATGCTGGGACCCAACGGGTCCCACTTAGTCTAGTTAAAATGTAAATGTTCTGTTTGCATCATTTACTTGCAGTTTAAGTATATTCAGCTCTATTATAAGAGATATCAAAGCACACTAAAGAATCAAGATTAAACAAACAACAAGAAGAATTTTCACCAGACTGTTAAGGATCTTAATTTAGTAAGATAACTTATGATGAAAATATATGACACGTATACTTACCTAAGGTTTATCTTCAAGCAGTAATGCAGCAATGTTTGCTCTTTGCTCTGTGAATCAAAGGCAAGGCATTTAAGAAAATAGTTTTACTGAAGACTGAATTTGAGGAGGAGGTATGATTCTCATTCCTCTTCCTGTCATGAAACTGCACAAAATCTTGCAAATTTTTAACAGTCTCTTTATGTATATTTCCCTGAAGCTCTATTAATTAAAATGTCAATATATTTAATGCTCGAAAAGAGCCACTAACGCATTGAAGCAAGTGAAAATAAATGAAAACAACAAGGAGTAGGGCCACCTGGCTCTTTGAGCCTTTTCCCATTCACCAAGGTCATGGTTGACCTGTTACCTGCACTGACATCATATCTCTCAATCACTTGATATTCACATTATAAATTATTTACAGCCTCCTTGCAAAAATCTACAGTATATTAAATAGAAAATAGCTACCTGAACTCATTAATAAACACATTAGCAACAAACATTCTCAATTTTATATGCTTTCCTTCCAGGTAGAACAGAGAAATAGAGGAGCAAAGGAAAATCAAATTAAAAAAACAAGATGGTTAAAAGTCAGCAATGAAAATTCATGGAGCCGATGGGAATCAACCAGTTTGTCCCACTGATCCTTCTTCTCCATTACCGTATAACTCTATTTTCATTTTTCTTATCTTCAAATCCAATTCCTTTTCAAAGGTATAATTGAATTTGCTTCCTCTTCCTTACAAAGATGTTTAAGAAATTAGTTCAACTGAAGACTATTTTTAATTTGAGGAGGAGGTATGATTCTCATAGCTTTTTGAACCTTTACCCAGTCCCACATCCTAGCCTTGATCTTGTTGAAAATGCCCAGTATTCTCAGCAGCCAGTTCAAAAAATGTCCACAAATCTTCCTGTGTTTCCAGGTCAAAGTAATCAGCATATAAAAAGCTACAGGATTCATCCTGATCCCTTTACATAACTTACATAACTATTAAATAAAGAAAAAGAGAGTTTCTCTCAACTTCGCATTAGAAAAACCAAATCCAATGCTAATATATTTCCAATCACCAACCTTTACACCTGCTTCTCTGCTTCTCTGACAAAAGCTTCCCATTGTTCCTGAGCCAGAATTCTTTGCCCCAGACTCCCTCTGCTCCCTATTTCATGGGTGTCCAACTTTTATAATTTCCTATGACATCCTTGATGTCTAAATCCTGACCCACATTCTTGAATTCCAATCCACACTCCCATCCCAATCACTGAGCATTTTGGACAAAAGTACATAAAGATTACTTTTCAAATCACAACCCTCTTGGCAAAGGGTACAGCGAGACAGCTGACAGATCGCGTCAGATCTCCAACTTGTGCTCACAGCGACCAATGTACCTCTTCAGAACAAAACTCTTGTAAAACTGTTCCTGACATACTAATACACCCATCAGAACACATCACAAAATGAGAGTAATTTCACCTTTAGGATATGGCATCATATGCCCAACTTTGAATGTGGCCTTGTTATCAACCCGTCTCTTTGAAGTCAAAGCAGGAATAATATGTAAAGTCAGGTGATTAGATACTGCAATCTTTATACTGCTGCCCAAACTGTAATGTGTTCCTTTGCATTTTATTTTTTTAAACCATGAGATCATTTATGTTTGTTGCAACGCCTTTGTCAGTTAATGAACAGCAGAAATAACGTTAAGATACTCATAATTATACCTTTATTTGATTAGTCTCATTAATTTTAACAATGTGTTCTACAAATAGTATAAGCACAAGGTGCTCACTTTCTCTAATGAAATAAAACCATACGAAGGGGGTTCATGTTTAAAAGATACTGTAGTAGAGAGAACTGCCATGTCACTGATTCACCAGCATGATTGATGTGAATAGAACAATTCCAGACCACAGGTGAGTCACAGAATGCGTCATGGCCATGGATCTAGGCAAATTTACAGCCAAGTATAATTGCTTGCAAAATGCTATATTAACTGGAAAGTATCTACTTGGACTCTTCTCTGAAAATAAATATGTACTTAATTAATCAGTGGTGGAAAGAGCCTGATCCGTAAAAGGGAATTTATGAGGGGGCAGAGAGAATATGGGAAGAAGATGACCAAGGCTCAGAAACGAGCCTCAAGGGAATGGAGGGGGAAAGGGTTGAAAAGTCAGCTGGTTCAGAAATGGAAGTTGGAAGTAGTTCCAGCAGACTGGAAGATTATAAATGCACAAGCACTGTTCAAAAAAGTGAAGGGAATAAATCCATAATTACAAGCCTGTCGAGCTAATGTCAGTCTAAAGATCAGTGTGAAGAAGGGTCCTGACTCAAATCGTGATCTGTTAATTTCCCTACCCAGATGTTGCCTGTCCTGCTGAGTACCTCCAGTACTTTCTTTTAGTATAATGTCAATGGTGTTTAAAGGCAATTGGCAGAGACAAAATAAATTGTTGGCTGGGTTAATAGCCAACACAGGATCTTTAAAGGCAATTTTTATTTGACTTTCTTGCCTGATTTCTTCAATAAAAAAGTAGACAGGGCTAATAAATAAAGTGATGTGTAAGTGAACATTCAAAATACCATCCAGTAACTTATCAATAAAATTGAAGCCCGTGGGCTTTAAGGAGCAGTGGCCATTTGTATACAGCATCAGCTAAGGATCAAAACCAGAGAGATATGAGCACGTATCTCAGTATAAAGGTAAATGTGCAGTGATTGTCTTCTAGTGTTAGTGTTGGGAGCACTGCAGTTTTTAAATATATACTAGACTAAGTGGGACCCAGCTTCACATGGGGGGGCTAGTCCCCCAACGCAATATTCCACCTCTCCACCAATTCCAATATTGCTGGCCAGTGGGGGGGCTTTCTTGAGCTAGCATGGTGTTGTGCACCGAAGGGACTGGTTTCCAGAGGGCTAGTGTGGACATTGCGGGCCGAATGGATTCTTGGGCTGGCAGCTCAGTCACTGAGACCACTCACACACACTCACACACTCACACACACACTCACTCACTCACTCACTCACTCACTCACTCACTCACTCACTCACACACACACTCACACACACACACACTCACACACACACTCACACACACATACACTCACACACAAACACATATACTCACACACACACATACACTTACACTCACATACACTCACACACACATATACATATACACACATACACACCCACACACACACACACACACACTCACAAATACACACACACTCACACACACACACATATACTCACACACACATACACACACATACATTCACACAAACATATGCACACACTCACACACACATACACTCACAAACACATGCACACACGCACATAGGCACACCCACATACATACTCACACACATACACTAACAAACAAACAAACACACACACACAGACTCACACACACACACGCACACACACAGACACTCACACACTCACATACACTTACAAACACACACTCACACACACATACACTCTCACACACACACACACACTCTCTCACACACACACATACTCACACACACATACACACACACACATACTCTCACACACATATATATATATACACACACACACACACACTCACACACACATACTCACACACACATACACACACACACATACTCTCACACACATATATATATATACACACACACACACACTCACACACACTCACAAACACATACATACACACACACACACAGACACATACGCACACACACTCACACAGCCACACACACACACACACACACACACACACACACACACACACACACACACACACACACACACACACACACTCACATACACTCACAAACACATACACACACACTCACTGACTCACACACCATATATATGGCAGTAAACTTTCTTGAATACTCACACGGCTGAGGGCGGCCTCGCCACTTTGGTGCTTCCGCAGTCAGCGGGGCTTCCGCAATCAGCGTGACCTCTGCACTTACCGAAAATTACACAATCAGCGCGACTTCTGCACTCACTGGAAATTACGCAATCAGCGCAACCTGTCCACCAAGCGGAAGTCATGAAATGAGCGGGACGTTTGAAGCAAACACAGTCGGACCTAATCAAGCATTTATTCCTTCCAAACACAGCCTAATAAAGCATTGCAGCAGGCCAAACAACTCATGGCATTGTCATTAAGGGCTAACAAATCATTTATTGTAAGTACATTGCAGACTCACAGTTCAGTTGATTCACAGCTCAGAATGAGAGTTGTGACCTCTCCCTCGCGATCTTGCAGAGTGGCTCAGTCACATCCAGGCATCTAGGGTTTTATAGTCCTGCCCACCCCCCAGAAGGAGCAGGCGAGAGGATCTCAAGGTTTTTTAAACACGCATTACTTTTTTATTTATCATCGAAGGGAAAAATCCTTGCGGCCTGCTCAGTGGAGGAGGACTGTGAGTAAGATGGCCAAAAATCATAGCGATATATGGTAGCATTTATTCTAAAATCAATATACAGCGCAGACAGGAAGTGGTCAAGAGACTTTTAATCATATAGATTAGGTATACCGGGTATGATTCTGTTTAATGAGTGGTGCAAGATTGGGGAATGTATTAAATATTGAAGGAAATAATAATATTCTTGCAAAATTCTCCTCAAAGTGATACTTACAGACTCATACCTTACAGATAAACTGACAGACTCTTCCATCACAATTACTGTCCCATCAATGGGCAGTACCACCAGAGACAGTGATACAGTGATATATGGTTGTCCTGGAAATCATCAACATTAACTGCAGATTCCATGAAGTTTCATGGGCAATAACACCTTCTTCTAAATATCACCCACTATTTTCTCTCAGTGGCCAAATCGGTATTCCTCAATGTTGAACAAAACTTGAAAGAAGCCCTGAGAGTAGCTATTGCAAGGAACATATACTTGCTAGTCGCTCATAAAAAAATATTCTCAATAAGGGACTCGTATCAAGCTAACCAAATCGTGAATGTTTGAAACAAGTAATGAGGAAAAAAAACAAATAAATAAAATGAATCAGATTTGGCTTAGATGCTCTGGAATTTGTGGAATGACAGATAATCTCATGAAAACATATAGAATTATTTGTGGATTGGCAAGGTAAATGCAGGGATCATGTTTCCCTTGGCTAGTGATCCAGAACTAAGGTCACAATACAAAATAAGGCGTCACCATTCAAAATAGAAACAAGATGTACTTTCTTCACGCAGAGAGTAGTGAATGTTTAGAATTTCCCATCCATGAGGGTTGTGTGGATTCAGTAACTTAGTATATACGACATGTGTTAATAGGTGAGTTGAGTACTAAGGAGTGACTCTGCAGTAAAAGGTGAGCCATGATCTTAAGCAAAGGTTAAGAACCAAATGGCCTAATGCATTGCTACTTCTAATCCTGCAAATTCAAAGGAAGATAAATCAGTGCAGAGGCATCTGTTTATATATCGGCAGTTCTTTTGGAGACATGCTCCTTATGAAGTCAGTAATAACCGTGGTGTATTCATTCAGGTACGTTGCCAATACTTTGAACGTCACACAGTCTGGGTCGAAGGATCTGTTTCTATGTAGTATTTCTCCACTAAACTAAACTGAACATTCAGACAGAAAAATTTAGTGCTGAGTGAATGATTCGTCTCAATTTCCTCCTGAGATTTCCACCATCACAGAAGTCAGTCTTCAGCAAACTCCATTCACTCTGCATGATATCAAGAAAGAGATGAGAATACAGCAAAGTCAACAGGACTAGATAATATCCTGACTGAAAGACTGAAGCTCCATAATTTGCAGTGTGTCTGGTCGACAGTTATAATATTGGCATCTACCTGACCATGTGAAAATTATTCAGAAATATCCTGTCTACAATAAGCAGGCCGAATCTAATCTAGCTAATTATTGCAAATCATACTCTGAATCATCAATGAAATTATGGAAATTATTATCATCAGTGCTACTAAGAATCGCTTTCTTGCCAATAACCTGCTCACCACTGCGCAGTTTATGTTCTGCTCCAGCCCTCATTGTAGCCATGGCCCAAAAATGGGTCAAAGATCTAAATTCCAGGGGCGAGTTGTGAGTAGCTGCCTTTGACATCAAAGCAGCAGTTGACCACATATGATGTCAAGGTGCATTGTTAAAATACATGGAAAATAAAACACATCGAACATAAAACAAAGGAACAGGCACTTTGGCCCACAACATATGTGCTAAGTATGATGCCAATGTAAACCAATCCTGTTTGCCTGCATATGATCCATGTCCCTCCATTGAATGCCAGTTGATATGCCTATCCTACTGCCTCTAACATGTTGCTTTCATATCTTTCCATCACCTCCCCAGGCAGCCCTTTCCAGGCATCTGCCACTCACTGTGTAAAAATCGCTTCATAAATCTCCTTTAAACACTAATACCCCTCCCCTCAGCTTAAAGCTATGCCCTCTACTATTTCACATTTCCACTCTTGTGAACCAGTATATCTCTTATAATATTATATACCTGATTATGACCTTGGTCCAATCATCTTCAACTGCTTCATCAATCATGAGGGCAAAAGCAGGAATGTTTGTGGATGTTGGCACAATATTTAATTCGATTCACCTCATTATATGGAGCAGTTTATGCTTGCATTTTGCAAGTTCTGAACAGCCTGCAGGTATGGGGTGATAAGTGAAAAGTGATATTTCCTCCACCACCAATACACCATGGCTGTGGTGTGTGCCTTCTACAAAATGCACTGTATTTATCAGCCTAGGCTACCGTAGCAGTACAGAATTATAGTCATACAGCACGGAAACAGGCCTTTCAGCCCAACTTGCTGATGCCAACCAAGGTATCCCATCTACACTAGTCCCACCTGTCTGCATTTAGCCCAGATCCCACTAAACCTTTCCTATCCATGTACCTGTCCAACACTTCACAAATTTATGATTTCCTGTGCCACAAAGGACAAGGGCAGCAGATACAGATTCTCATTTTCGCACACCATCCTTGGAAATATATAATTGTTACGTTAATATATCTGATTCTAAAGCCTAGAACACCCAACTATGGGTGCTGTTTGTACGGAGCTTGACCGCGTGGGTTTTCTCCGAGATCTTTGGTTTCCTCCCACACTCCAAATACGTACAGGTATGTAGGTTCATTGGATTGGTATAAATATAAATTGTCCCTAGTCTGTGTAGGATAGTGTTAATATGCAGGGATTGCTGGTCAGCGCGGACTTGGTGGGTCGAAGGGCCTGTTTCCGCGCTGTAATTCTAAACTAAACTAAACCATGACTACAGCAGTGCTTATGGCTGCATTCTCAGGGCTAGTTCGGGGTGGGCAAACTCACTGACCTTGGCAGTGATGTCCATATCTCATAAATGAATAAAAAAGATAATTTAGCTTAAAAAGATATACATAATTGAGGAATTGCAGACATTATTTCCAAATAAACAATGTTATTC
Source organism: Amblyraja radiata (assembly GCF_010909765.2). Taxonomy (NCBI): domain Eukaryota; kingdom Metazoa; phylum Chordata; class Chondrichthyes; order Rajiformes; family Rajidae; genus Amblyraja; species Amblyraja radiata. The sequence continues at coordinate 24,907,771 of NC_045969.1, forward strand.
ATATTTCATTTCACATGTCAGAGAGTGGAAGACTATATAGTCTTGCTGATCTCTTGGGTAAATTGTTACATGTCCAGCCAGCTATCATTCTATTCCTATTTCCGACAATAATCTTGCTTCACAGTTAAACTTCCTAGAAAACACATGGCCTTAGCTTTTTTGGAGCCTTCAGTGCTGGGGGATGAATGAGAATAATCCTCTCATTACACATGATGCAGTGACTGCCAAAAAAAGTTGACCTTGAGATTGAGCCACAACAACTTTATTAAACATCAAGGTTGTCCTTTTGAGGTAGTAGTTTATGATAAGCACAAAGTTAGTTTGTCTAAATATGAACACTACAGATAGACTCAGAATCTGTGCATTCGGAAAGAAAACAAAGCAGGTTTTTTATCTGGACTCCTCTCATGGCCTGTTATGTCTGTGTTGGCTCTTTCCTTTTAGACTTGCAAATACATCCTTTAAAACTTATTTTAATCCTTTTTGAATATTAGCACTTACTCAGCTTCTACCATATTTGGAAATATGTAATGTCTGGCTATAATTCCTGAAACTCCCTACCCAACAATTCTTCACCACAGCTGCAGTGATTGAAGATTGCTCACTACTGCCTTTTCAGGGTCAGTTAGGGATAGGGAAATAATGCTAGCATTGCCACTGATGCCCAAATCTTATCAATGAATAAAAAGAGGAAGTCAAGGACTCAGTGCAAAGGGAGGTACAGAGGCCTGGGTCTTGGGGCTCAGTGATGAGTTTGAGGGGGATGATAATGTTATAAAGGCAAAGAGTGTTGGTTTATTATCATTGTCGTGTATACCGACATACAGTGAAAAACTGTTTTGCATCCCATCCAGTCAAATCATACCATGCATGGGTACAATCAAGCCATACGCAAGTACAACAGGTGGCACGCAGAGAATAATAACCAGAGTACAGAATATAATGTTACAGCTGAAGAAAAAGTGCAGATAAAAAAAGTGCAAGGGCCGCAATGAGATAAGTTGGGATATCAGGACAACACCATTGGCTTACGAGAATTCTGTTCAGTAGCGTTATATCAGCGGGTAAGAACCTATTCCTGAATCTGGTGGTATGTGCTTCAAGCTCTTGCATCTTCTACCGACGGGAGAGGGATGAAGAAGGGATGTTAATATGAAGGCATGGTCGAGTAATAATTGGCTGAGAGAAAGTGCATTCCCAATTCAAAATATGATAATGACTTTGGGGACTGATGGAAAATGTAACAAATTTCATTAAATTTCCAGATAAATGTTTCATTAAAACCATCAATGTTCAGAAAGAGGGGTTCAGAGCTCCACAATCCAAAGCCGAGATATTGATCAAGAGGAAGATCATTGGCATGGTTTTTCTGTGTAAACATCACATTTAAAGTTTTGTGTCATGATTCACGTTCAAGCTGGTTTCATTTCTCCATCAAATTCAGTATACATAATGACATCATCAACATGTGTTTCTGACACATTAGTTAGATCTACAAACTTCATAGTTCACACACTGTTAAACAAGGCATAGTTGGAAGCAATATAATTTTAAATGTCCCTGTTAGGACATCAATTTAATGTTGATTGAGCTTCCTATATTTGCCTTAATGTGCGGCCCATTTGAACCCAAACAGCACAGAGAAAGATCCTGCCATCTGTGGCCCAGTTGTCTCAGTTTCCCTCAGTGACAGTAGCCGGATTGCAGCACAGCACTTTATCGGGTTATTCCATGAATGAGGGAAGCCAAGAAGCCATGTGTGTCACCCGCTCCCCTGACCTCACCTCCGCCATCACAATTACAATCCCGCCCAGACTTCCCTCATCCACATGGCAGTCTCGTACATAAGTCATTTCCAATTTTTTTCCAAATGCAAATAAATCCTGTCCATGAAATGCTACAGAATATATTATGAAAATAAAACAGATAACTACTTTGCATAGCACTTCTCATGTTAAAAGATAACCAATCTGTGGTGAGCTTAATGAATACTTGATATACTTTGTGACTGTCTTCAGATAGCTGGAAGGGGGAGGGGGGGGCGGAGAAGAGGAGGAGGGGATTGTGCGTGAATGCATTAGATGGAAAAACATGACTAAAGAGAAAGTGTTTTAGCATCCTAGAAGTGGATAAAAGCAAGGCCAGATGAAATACATCCCCAGCCATTAAAAAAGCAAAGGAGAAAATTGCAGAAGCTCAGATTACAATTTTAAATCCTTCTTGGTTATAGGAGTGGTACCAGGGAATTGGAGCAAGGGATAAAGCCAGTAATTGCAAGGCAGCTAGTTTAGCTTCAGTGGCATGCAAATTATTATAAGTGACAACTTTCAAAAATGTTTTGGTTACATGTAAATGACTTGGTTACATATTATTTTACTTGGTTACAAAATGAGGGCAGGATTCATCGGATAGATTTTCAATAAACAAAACAAACACAATAGATTGTATCACCTCTGCAGTGCAGATTTATTTGATCATGCAGACCTCGGAGTTTGTCAGAGATCTGAATAACTACATGGTACTGAGATTGTTCATTCCACTTTTTAACCAATGATTACTTTTTGAAGTGTTGTTGCTTTTGCATGGCAATATACAGTGTCAACTTTCAAATGGCAATAGGTGCAATAATGATTTAGTGAAGGGGATAATCATTGCCCAGGTTACAGGAGAGAAATTAGCACCAGTGATGTGTTCTGTTCATCTAAGAGAGCATATTGTACCCACTAAAAATCCAGCATGATGGCAGCATTGTGCCAACTTTGTGGACTCGGCTCTGAAGTGGTCTTGAACCCACTACCTTCAGACAGACATATGAACACTAACAACAGAGCAGATTCCCCTGGACTGGGCTAGTTGCCCAGACTTACTGCCTGTGGCCCCTGTTTTCCCACACTTACTTTTTCCAGATGTGGAGGGTTGGAATTATCTTATACAGAATAGCGAGAGGCCCATGACACTCCAGGCCCAAAGGCCATTTGGAACCCACATTTAAAAAAAAATGTTCAAATAGATTTAAATGAATTAAAAAATATATTGGATTTAATCGAACTATATTAGAATATTAAATCATCATTAAAATAAAGCAGAAAACATATCTTTCTTCCATAGGGCCTGTGACCCCACTCAACCATTGCCACGTCAGCTCTTCCTCATGTAAAACTGAGGGCCACATATAAAGTGCCTGTTCTTGCTCTTCTATGTCACCTTCTGCAGCAGAGTTAAATTGCACAGAGACTGAGTACAGTGATTCCAGCAATGAACTGTACAGTCAATGTACTAGTCAACTAGTGTACTAGTTTCAGTGTAATCGCTCCACGGTATCCTACTGAGTCTCACTGTTCGACACCTTCGCTATCACCTCTTCCACAGCCAACAATAAATCATTGTGGGCTCCACCTTTCCTAGATCATCCTTGTTGGCATTGTTTTGTTCTTTTCATACCTTTCATTTTTTTGTCCTTTGTACCTCCTCATACCTCCAGTTTCCCTCTCCCCTGACTCGACCTGAACCCGTCGCCTATTCCTCTTCTCCAGAGATGCTAACTGACCTGCTGAGTAACTCCAGCATTTTGTGGCCTTACGAGTCAACACACCTGGGTTTCCATTTTGATTGTGCAGGTTGAGCCACAAGCAGCCCTTCACACCATTCAGCTAACAGTTAGAATGATTTTTTTTACCATAAAAGCTCTACACCAATTGAGCAAAACTGCTAGTGTTTGAAATCTAAACAATAATGTTGAATATATATAGTAATCTGAAAATGACTATAAAGGAACCCATAGTTAAAAGTTTAGATGTGATCGTTGCTTCAAAACTGACAAGGCAGAGGAAATTAGTTTCACGTAGCATCAAGATCGACCCAGACATTGTGGCCCAATGGGCCTGTTCCTCTGCTGTACATTCTATGTACTTGTATTTTCACGTTTAGAAAATATGGGCTTGGACTGCAAGAACCCTCTGTATATCAATGCTGCCTTGCCATTAACCGTATATTTTCTCTTCACATTCGACCGCCCAAAAGGAAATACCTCATACTTGCTCAGATTAAACTCCATCTGTCATTTCACTGCCCTTACCTGTAAGTGATTTATATCCTTCTGCATCCTTTGACAGCCTTTCTCACTGTCTGCAACTCCACCAATGTTACTGCCATCTGCAAACTTACTAACCAACCTATCTACATTAACACCCAAAGCATTTATATAGGTCACAAAACAGAGGTCCTAGCACAGACCGCTGCAGAACATCATGTGTCAAGGACCTCCAGCCAAAGTGCCACCTTTCTACCGCTACACTCTATCCCCTATGGATAAGCCACTTTTAAATCTAAACTATCACGTCACCTTGGATCCCATGCATCTTAATCTTCTGCATCAGCCTACTATGAAGGACTTTATCAACTGCCTTTATAAAATCCCTGTAAAGAATATCCACAACCTGACCTTTTATCACCCCTTCAAAAAAGTTAGTAAATCATGACATTCCATGCAGAGAAGAGAAGGAGGGGATTGTGCGTGAATGCATTAGAAAAACATGACTAAAGAGAAAGTGTTTTAGCATCCTAGAAGTGGATAAAAGCAAGGCCAGATGAAATACATCCCCAGCCATTAAAAAAGCAAAGGAGAAAATTGCAGAAGCTCAGATTACAATTTTAAATCCTTCTTGGTAATAGGAGTGGTACCAGGGAATTGGAGGATTGCTTGGTTTAATAAAGGAGCAAGGGATAAAGCTAGTAATTGCAAGGCAGCTAGTTTAGCTTCAGTGGCGGGCAAATTATTGTAAGTGACAGCTTAAGCCTTCTTTTAGAAAGGAATGTATTAATCAAAGACAGTAGACAGGGATTTATTCATGGAAGATTGTGTCTAATTCTTTGAATTATTTTAAAGAAGCAACTGGGAGGTAGGTGAAAGGTTACCATGGGTAGACAGCAACATGGAGTGGAAGCTATATTCTGATCTGCAATGATGTTACAAAGTAGCAGAGCAGGCTCAAGGGCTTGAATAGCCTACTGCTCCTAATTCATATGTGTTTGTGTTAATGATAATGATGCATGTTTTACAATAAGGAGCCAGCTTTAGAATCCTTGAGCAGAATATAGATAGTTTGTCCAGTTGGGCAGAAAAGTACAAGTGCAATTTAATCCAGACAAATGGACGGTAATGTATTTGGGGAGGTGCAAGAACACAACAAGATATAGGTTGAACAAGAGGACATTGAGTGATGTTGAGAAACAGAGGGATGTTGGAGCGTACATGTTTTGATCTGTAAAGGTAACAAAATGGGTTAAAAAGAGGAACAAGGGACTGCAGAGGCTGGAATTTATAGCAAAGAAAGGAGAGCAGCTGGAAGAACTCAGCAGGTCAGGCGGCAACTGTGGAAGGAAATAGACAGTCAAACTTTTGGGTCGAGACTGTTCATCGAGACAAGACAAATTAATAGGCATTAAGTGGAAATGCAGGATGCATTCCTTTAGCTGGAACTGTAAACAGCATTAGTTCGGCACAACCAAGAGATCCTTACATAAGATATTCATTTCAACCCTTGAACCTTTTTGCTTTGGGATCAATTTCTGACATTATACTTCTCTCCTCTGTCCCAGCTTTCTACCCCCTCCCCTACCCAATGAGTCCAAAGAAGGATCCTGACCCAAACATCACCTATCCATGATCTCCAGAGCCGCTGCCTGAGCCGCTGAGTTACTCCAACTTTTTGTGTCCTTTTTTTGTAAACCAGCATCTGCAGTTCCTTGTTTCTACACTAGTTAAGCACTGTGTACAGTTCTGGTCGCTGTTACAAGAAAGATATAATGGCACTGGAGAAGGGGATTGAGGATATTTACCAGGATGGAAAATCTGATTATGAGGAGAGATTGAATAGTCCGAGATTGTTTCCTTTGGAATAAAGGAGGCATAGGGAGACTTAATTGAGGTGTATAAAATTACAAAAGACTATAATGTAAGGATCTATTTCCTCGTAGTACGGATTTATATGTTCACATTACAGTACTCACTGCAACCAATAGACGTCCCTGCCATCATTCAATCCTGTTCCTGCTGACAGGGAACAGTGTTACAGCAAAGAGTGAAATAAATCAGAAAGTTGTATACCACCAATGGGGGAATCAGCAAGAACATTTGCATCTTCGAAGGAGATCCCTACATGAGGTATTTCATTTCAACCCTTGAACTTTTTTGCTTTGGGATAAATTTCTGACATTATACTCCTGTGAAACGTGTTAGTTTGACTTCCCGCCATTAAAGACTCGTTAATCGGAGTGGCAATAAAACTGGAAAAAGTCAAATAGCACATAGCACATAGCACATATTCTGATGAACCGTTACCTCAGTTTATATTTCCAGATGTCGCCTAACCTATTGTGCCTTTCCAGCGTTTTCTAAAATATTTGATCTGCAAATTTTTACGTTTGGGTTTAATGCAAATGTTGATGATATCAAGGTGGCAGCAAGGTAGAATAGTCTCAATATCTGAAAATATTGGGAACAGGAAGCCTTCATTTGATGTTGAAGGAGATGGAAGGCCTGATCCTGTGAAATGGAACTGGGCGTTGGCTTTATAATATGCTTTTAAATAGAGCACCCTGTAAAATACTTTGGAATTCAATGACAGTTGATCACAATATGGTCAAAGGCTGATAAACATGAGGTGGGGCCCTGAATTGCAAAGTTATTAGCACATCTAGACTAATCTAAAGGTCAGTGGGGAGTAAGGAAGCCTCTTAACTCCTTCTAGCAGTCACACCAAATCACACAGGTGAGACATCACAATGCTGCCAAAATCTACCTAATTTCCCCTCCCATCATGCAGCGCCCAACCTTGCTCTTGAGTGAAGATTTAAAAAATTTGTGATGCTGGAAATCTAAAATAAATCAGAAAATATTGGGAAAAATTGGCATCTGTGGAAAGAGAAAGAGCCAAGATTTCATATCAAAGGTCTCTCACCAGAATTAAGTTGTGATCTGATCTGCTGAGTATTTCCAGCATTGCTGTTTTCGCCCCTCACCAAACGATTGCTCTCAGACGAAATGAGTGTATGATGGCAGAGGAGCCCAGCAATTCTTTGTGTTTGGTAGTTTTGTAGAGTAATTTTATTGTTTACAATTCAATCCATCTTGTTTTGATAATGAAACAAATAGGTTTCAACCAAAATTCAATACACAGCAACATTTGATGTTTATGGAAGCAGATGATCAAATGTTTAGTTAAAGAGTAAAGATCTTAGGAACATCTTAAACAAGGAAAGGGATTCAGAGAGGCAGAGAAATTTAGGGCAAAAAAAAAATGTAGATACAAGGAACTGAAGAAGGTTTACAAAAAAAGACACTTGTGCTGGAGTAACTCAGCAGGTCAGGCAGCATCTCTGTGCGACATGGATAGGCGACGCTTCTGGTCGGGAATTCAGACTAATTGTAGAGGAAGGGAGAAAGGTGAGAAAAGTGGTGGGGATGGGACAAAGTCTGGTAAGTGATAGGTGAATATTAGTGAGGCAGGTGATTATTGACAGATAGGTGGATAAAAGCCAAAGGTGAAAAGAAAACCAAAATGAGGAGTGGAGTAAATTGTGAAACCAAAGGGAGGGAAATACGTGAAAGGGAATGGGAAAGAGACAGGATAGTGGGAGAAAGAGGTGTTACAACAGGGTGGGGTACAGGGAGGAGAGGGTAAAAGCCCGAGCACTTGCACTCAGTCCACCAAGGCCTGCTGGTTCTCCCAGTTGTTAACCATTCCCCTTCCCATATCACCTTTGCATTCCCCTTCCCATCCCATATTCCTTTACCATTCTCATACCAATCTTTCTGTCTGGACCTCCTTCATTGCCAGAGTGAGGCCACACACAAACTATAAGAACTGAAACTCAAATTCCGCTTGGGTAGTTTACAACCCACGATATGAGCATTGAATTCTCCAATATTCGGTAACGATCTACCCCCCCCACCCATCCCTGTTACCCTCCATATCTGGTTGTGTTGCACCACTATCTGCCCCCCTTACTCCTCCACGATTCCCTAACACCTATATCCACTTTCTCTGTTGATCTTATTATCACAACATCCTCTTGTACAACCTTCTTCACTGTTCACTATGTCACCAAAGTTGGTGTCATCCATAAACTTACTAATCATTCCTTGAAAGCGGCATCACAGGTAGATAAGGTGATTAAGAAGGCTTTTAGTACATTGGCCTTCATCAGTCAGAGTTTTGAGTATAGAAGTTGAGATGTTATTTTTCAGTTGTACAAAGCATGGAGAGGCCACATTTTGAATATTGTGTTCAGTTTTGGTCACCCTGTTATAGGAAAAATGGTGTTAAACTGGAAAAGTGCAGAGAAGATTTACAAGGGTGTTGCCAGGACTTGAGGGCCTTGAGCGATAGGGAGAGGTTGAGCAGGCTAGGACAGTATACCTTGGAGCATAGGGGAAGGTGATCTTATAGAGGTGTATCATGAGGGGACTAGATAGGTTAGATGCACAGTCTTTTACCCAGAGTAGGAAAAATCAAGAGCCAGAGGACATAGGTTTCAGGTGAGAGGGGAAAGATTTAATAGGAATCTGAGGGGTAACTTTCTGCCTGGAAGGGTAAAAAAAGGTGGTTGAGGCAGAAACTATAACAACATTTAAAAGACATTTGGACATTTGTACAGATAGGAAAGATTTAGAGGGATATGGGCCAAACACAGGCAGATAGGACGAGTGTAGAGGGGGCACCTTCGTCGGCATGGGCAAGTGGGCTGAAGGGTCTGTTTCTGTGCTGTATGACCTTATGCTGCCCATGTCTTCATCTAAATCATTAATAAAAATGACAAACAACAGAAGATCTAGCACCAATCCTGGTTGCACACCACGAGTCACAGGCCTCCAATCTGAAAAACAACAATGAAGGAACAAGGATGAGAATTTTAACAATGAGTAGTTGTTCAACCAGGAGCTAATGTACTTGGGTGATGAATGGATGGTACGTTTTTGATGTCCTCAAGTATATGGAGAGTATAATGAGGGAGAGTGTTGGAATAGGCAGGGATATAGCTAACAAAGACAAATAAATAGGCACAAAATGCTGGAGTAACTCAACGGGACTGGCAGCATCTCTGGAGAGAAGGAATGGACGTTTCAGCTCGAGACCCTTCTTCAGACTGAAGTCAGTGTACCAGTCAACTAGTGTACTAGTTTCAGTATATTAGTTTTACAGTCGTGACCGTCCTGCTTAGTTTCAATGTTTGTACCCCCTCATCACCTCTTCCACAGCCAACAATGGACCATTGTGGACTCTACCTTTCCTAGATCTTCCTTGCTGCCGTTGATTTGTTCTTTTCATACCTTTCATTCTTTTGTTCTTTGTACCTCCTCATACCTCCAGATTCCCTCTCCCCTGACTCTTACAGTATGTACCATGGAGGTTGTCTGCATGCAGTTTGCACTTTCTTTGTGACTGTGATTTTCTGTTTGGTCCTCTGGTTTCCACAAACATCCTAAAAAGGTGCTGGAAGGTTAAACATCTATTGGAAATGACCTCTTATTGTAGGTAAGTTATAAAAAATACCATTGCAGAGTTGAAGACATAAGAGACTACAGAAGATGGAAAAGAATCATGGACTAATAAAACACAGACATAGACACTTTGGCCCAACTCGTCCATGCTGACTAAGTTGCCCAACCCAGCCAATCCCACATACTTGTGCCCGGCCAATATCCTTCCAAATATTTCCTCTCCATATATCTGTCCAAGAGTATTTTAAACGCTTAATTGCATCCACCTCTACCATGTCTGTGTCAGCTTGTTCGATATACCCACAACCCTCTGGGTGAAAATTTTACCCTCAGATCCCCTTTGAATTATTCCGCTCTTAACTTAAACTATACCCTCTTGTTTTAGACCTGGAAAGAAGACTGTTGCTACTCACCTTATCTATGCCCACCATGATTCTATATACCTCTATAAGATCTCCCCTCAGCCTCCTACACACCAGCAAAAAAAGACCTTGTCCTTTCTACCTCTCTATGATACTCAAACATTCCAGGCCCAGTAATATCCTTTTAAATCAATTTTGCACCCTTTCCAGTTCAGTGACATTCTTCCAAAAGCAGTAATAAAAACTGCAAAGTCCTCCAAATATAGCCTTTCCAATGTACACGATGTCCTAAGCTCTGTACCTGTTCCTGGCTCAGTTCCGGGGCCTCCACACTGCCAGCTCCAAAAGCACCATGTGGACTGGCTTCCCTACTGACTCTGCTGGGTCCTACTGCTCTTATCTTCCAATAGGAATCCTCAATAATGACACCACCGCATCATGCTGCCTTTCTCCCTTTTCCAACCATGCTACTCCTCCTACCACCCTTACACAACCCTGCAAAACCCCCTCCTCTCTCAGGCCCCAATCATATACCCACAGCACCTCACCTGAGCCTCCCTCCAACCCACTGCCCCCCTCTGACCCCAGCCCGCACCCATCCCTCCTGACCTCCCAGTTTTGGATGCAGTATGGTCAGTCCTCACCAGAGGCCTTACCTTTGTGCCCCTGTGCCCACAACTCAAGGAGTTCTGGGCCTGGCATTGTGTACAACTCTTTTTCCGTTGCCTCCTTACTTGGCCATTTCTATGGGAAGGGGTCCTCACCATACAGTGACAACCCCTTCTCTTGTCTCCAACATACTCCCTGTTCATGGACTCGTCAGGACAGCGTTCTACACTCTCTGGACCTTTACAACTGTTTCCAACTGCTGGTACAACATCAAACATCTTGACTTCTCTACTCCCTTACCCATTCCAATCTCACCCCCTTTGCACAGCCATCCTCTCACTCTGCAACATTGTCATTAAACCCGTCAACAAGAGAGATGCCATTGTAGTCTTCCAGGCTGATCACTACCGTGTTGAGGCCAGGAGCAAGCTTTTGGATACATCCTTGCATCTATCCCTTGACCTGGCCATCATCTCCCAGACTGTTTCTTATCTCATCTCCTCTAGTGATCTCCCCTCCACAGTCTCCAACCTTATCGCTCCCCAGCCCACACTTCTATCTCCTTTCCAAAATCCACAAACTGGACTGGACTGCACTAGAAGACCCGTTGTCTCTGCCTGCTCCTACCTCACAGAACTCATCTCCATCTTCCATCTTATCCCCCTTTGTCCAATCCCTTCCCACTTACATCTGCGACATCTCACAAGCCTGTAACTCTTCAATAACTTTCAAATTCTAGGCCCTCATTGCCTCATCTTTACCATGGACGACCAGTCCCTTTACGCCTCCATCCTCCACCAGGAAGGTCTCAAGGTCCTTCAATTCTTCCTCAAACAATTTCCCTCCACTTACACTCTCCTCCGCCCAGTCAAATTTATCCTTGGCCTCAGCAGCCTCACCCTCTTTTGACTCCTCTCACTTTCTATAAGTTAAAGATGTAAGTATGAGCACTCGTATAGTCCCATCCATGCCTGTCTTTTTCAGTGACATCGAACAATCCTTGTTCTAGGTCTACACTGGTACTATCCCCCAACTCTCACTGCTTCATCAATGATTGCATTGGGGTTACCTCCTGCACCCATGCAGAACTCATTGATTTCATTAGCTTCACCACTAACGAACCCTGGGGCGATATAGTGACACAGCTGGTAGAGTTGCTGCCTCATGGGCCTGTCCCACTGTACGAGCTAATTCAAGAGTTCTCCCGAGTTTCCCCTGATTCGGACTCGGAGAATTACGGTAATAGCCGCTCGTAGGCATTCGGGGCTCTCGTGGGCATTTTTCAACGTTGAAAAATCATCACGAGTCTTCACGAGCTTACTGCGTTTCCCGAGTACCTGCCGTTAGCGTTACGAGCCACTAAGAGACATCCCGAGCTCCGACGTACCCGCTACGTACATTCTACGTGCTTACCACGAGTTTGATTTTTTTATTTAACTCGGGAGAGCTCTTGAATTACCTCGTACAGTGGGACAGGCCCTTCACAGTGCCAGAGACCCAGGTTTGATTCTTACCTTGGGTACTATATGTGTGGAGTTTGCACATTCGACCCATGACTGCGTGGGGTTTGGTGCTCTGGTTCCTCCCGTATCCCAAAGACATACGGGATTATGGGTTAATTGTCATTTGTAAATTGCTCCTAGCGTGTAGGGAGTGGACAAGAAAGTGGGATGATATAGAACTAGTATCAATGGGTGATCAATGGTCGTTTGTGTGATTGGTAGGTAGGTAGGTAGGTATAATTTATTGCCACACAACCAGGGTTGGTGGAAATTTGGGTTGTCAGCAGCAGTACAATAATAAAGAACACACAATAAAACTGTAACACAAACATCCACCACAGCATTCATCACTGTGGTGGAAGGCACAAAAATTTGGCCAGTCCTCCTCCATTTCCCCCCCGTGTACAGGACCAGAGTCCAGTCAGTCCAGGATCGGCTCTTCCCCACCGGAGACCGCGGCTTTAGATTGTTGTAGGCCGCAGGCCGGCGGTCGAGATTTAAAGTCCCTGCCGCAGCCAGAAGCACCGTAGACTGCAGGGCCGGCGGTCGAAGCTCCCCTCCAGGGGTGATGGTAAGTCCACGCCGGGCCCACGGTAGAAGTTGGCCGCGGCCGGCAGTGATGGCTTCTTCTTCCCCCGGGTCCCCCACGAGGGATCCCGGGCTGTAGACGCCGCACCAGCTGGAGCTCTGCAGACCGCGGCTTCAGGCTGCGACTTCAGGCTGCCAGCTGCCCCGGGCCAGCGAAACGGAGCGCTCCCCTCCAGCGAGCCCCAGCGAGGGTCGCCCGCTCCACGCCGAATGTCTAAGCTGCGCCCGCCGCTGAAGCCCTGGGCGCGTCTCCGGGAAAGGCCGCGTCGATCCTTGATGTTAGGCCACGGGGGAGGCGACCTGGAAAAAGTCGCCTCTCCATGCAGGAGGCGACCGAAGCGGTTTCCCCCTCACCCCCCCACTCCACCCCCCACACAAAACACACGAAGAAACACAAAATACACACTTTAAAACATACTAAAAAATAAAAAAAAGCTGGAAAAACTGACGCGCTACTGACATGGCTGCACACATATATTCACAACTATCTGTAATTTCTTACGGTCTTTGACAGGGCTGTCGTCAAACCAAGCTGTGATGCATCCGAATGCTTTCTACAGATCCCACAATTGTTTACTGTTACTGAGAGGAATGGCCACAAGAGAATCAGCACTCTCTACCTACCCACTATGCCTCTCTTGGCAGTCACCAACTTAGCTGCTGATTACATCTTAGGTGTGGCCACCTCAATTGCCACTAGTCCTTCAGCACCAGTTTCAACAGCATGCCAAAACACGAATTCCTCGATGTGAATTGAGATGTCAAATGTTGGCTGGTTATTTGACTGTGACAGGTAGCATGAGCCCACAGGATATCTGTAATGGACACAAAAAGCTGAAGTAACTCAGCAGGTCAGACAACATCACTGGAGAAAAGGAATAGGTGATGTAGAAGAAAGGAAGAGGTGGAGACAGTGGGCTTAGGGAGAGCTTCTTCTTCTCCTTGCGTATGGCGTGCACAGCCTAAAGTTGTAGGACAACTTGTTCTATTTGATCTTATTTGATTGTACATTTGATTTGATTTGGTTGATTGCATTCGTCGAAACAGGGCAGACCACTTGAAGGTTGCAATCTTCCACCCCCGAGAGAGCTGAGAAGGGGAGGAGAAAGTAGGGACTACCTGAAATTAAAGAAGTCAATGTTCATACTGCTGGGGTGCAAACTGCCCAAGCGAAATATGAGGTGTTGCTCCTCCAATTTACGGTGGTCCTCACTCTGGCCATGGAGGAGGCCCAGGACAGAAAGTCGGATTCGGAATAGGAGGGGGAGTTGAAGTGCTGAGCCACTGGGAGATCAGGTTGGTTAGTGCGAACCAAGCGGAGGTGTTGGGCGAAGTGATCGCCAAGCCTAAGCTTGGTCTCACCGATGTAGAGCAGCTGGCATCTAGAGCAGTGGTTGCAATAGATGAGGTTGAAGGAGGTGCAGATGAACCTCTGCCGCACCTGGAAAGACTGCTTGGGTCCTTGAATGAAGTCAAGGAGGGCGGTTAAAGCCCCTGTCCCACTTACGTGTCCTTGGCACGCTAATAACTTGACCTTGTCGTCGCGTTGAGGCGCGGCGGTCCCGTGAAGGTCACGCGCATCTTCATGCACCCGCACAGCTGTCTGGAGCGCATGACGTCATTTGAAGATGGACACAAAATGCTGGAGTAACTCAGCAGGACCGGCAGCATCTCTGGAGAGAAGGAATGGGTGATGTTTCGGGTCGAGACCCTTCTTCAGTCTGAAAGAAGGGTCTAGACCCGAAAAGTCATCCATTCCTTCTCTCCAGAGATGCTGCCGGTCCCGCTGAGTTACTCCTGCATTTCGCGTCTATCTTTAATTTTCTTGGCCCCGCTCTGGGAGTAGAAGTGGGGGCGGATCTGGATCCGCAACGGCCGTGAGCCCCAGGCTGAGTTCGACGATCGTTTGCCTGCTTCTGCTGCTGTTGGAGGTGAGACGTTGCGTCGCGCCAGGGTCTTGGGCTTGTCCCACTTTGGCCGTCAGTTACGCGACAGGCCGGTGGCGCGCGAAGATTTAGTTCGGTACAAAATCCCGGAGCGCCACGCGATACCGCGCACAACTCCATGCCTCTCCGCGCTTCTCAGTGGGACCGGCCCCGCGCGACCACACGATGCCCCTGCACCTCAACATGACGACTAGGTCGCGTAATTTGCGTGCCAAGGACACATAAGTGGGACAGGGCCTTAAGCGACAAGTGTAGCACTTAGCATTTCCTGTGGTTGCAAGGGAAAGTGCCCGGAGAGGGGGTGGTTTGGGTGGGAAGTGATGAATTGACCAGGGAGATGGAGGGAGCGGTCTCTGCGGAAAACAGACAAAGGAGGAGATGGGAAAATGTGGCAAATGGTGGAATCACGTTGGAGGTGGCAGGATGTACTTTAGTTCTGCTGATATGTTAGTTAGGTCTGTCAGCAATATGGACTTTTGTAAGCTACAAGACCAGATGAACTGATTAAAATCAAAAATCTGAGTTTCAAAAATAGATAACTAAGCCTGAAGGAATGATGAGATATTATTTAATGTTAGAATTGTAAATTTTCCAAATATTTTATTGTCAGTAACAGTGGCAACAACTTTTATTTATATAATATTTATAACAATTAGAACATTTCAAAGTAGTGTTACAAACTGAGCCAGATATACTCATGTTAAGAGGCTTGACTAAAACTTTGTTTCACAAGTAAGCTCTGAGGAAGCAGAAAGTAGAGAGGCAGATAAGTTTTAGGAAGAAATTCTAGAGTTTAGGATCTTGACAACTGGAAGCATGACCATCAGTGGTGAGGTAATTAAAATTGGGTGCGTACAAATAAGGTTTGATAACAAACAGGAATAGAACATTTTGCCCTCTGAGTCTGCTTTGCTACTCATCAAGATCAAGGTTGATCATCCTCAGCATCATTTTCCTGTCCTTTCCCCACATTCTTTTACGATCTAGAAATCTATCGAACTTTGTTTCAAATGAACTCAATAACTGAGCCAGCAGAGCCCCAGGGTAGAGAATTCTAATTGCAGAGAGACTGTGAGACCTTGCATTGCTCCTGTGTTCAAATCATCCCAAACTAGAGGGAAACATACCATTTGTTTTCTTAATCACTCGTTCCACCTAACAGTGATTAGTGCTCAAGGATACATATGTCTTTTTGAGCACCAACATTATGCAATCTCTCTCATTTGCTACATTCCAACCTACTGGGACAATTCCAAAATCTATATAAATTTGGAAGATGATAACCAAGGCATTCACAATCTCTACATACACCTCTTTAAAACTCTGAGTTGTAGATCATTAGGTCTTTGGCCTTTGTCAGCTTTTAGTCTCACCAAGTTCTCGTACTTTTTTTTAACCAGTCTGTATTTCCGTTAGTTCTTCATTCTTGATATACCCCCGGAGAAGGCCTTGAGATGGCTCTGGATCAGGAGAGGAGGTCCATGGGGAGGAGCGAATGCCACCTAAACACAAGTCGTGGTCTGATCGTTTTTTTTTTACAAAGGAAAAATATAAAACAACTTATTCTACAAGTGTTATTACATAAAAGCTTTGTAGCTTTCGATTTTCAAAAGTTAAAAATAACTTAAGTAACCTGTTAGTCTGGAATTATATTGCCGGAATGAGATTCAATGATAAGTTACCATGACTGTACATTGACTACAGAACTACCATGACTGTACATTAAAATAAATTGTTTCAAGTCAGTAACAGAGTACAATGAAATTGATCCTTGGCTTTCTATGGTAGAATAAGGAGAAATCCCACACACTATGTCAGACTTTCAATTAATTAATTATAGGAGAAAATCAGATTTGCCTATTCAGTGTACTCGGGTTTCTAAGTTTATTCCTGAAGGACTCTGCTCCAAAGTAATATAAAAGGGGATCCAAACAGGTATTGATTGCTATACCACATAGAGTAACCACCACAGTTTTCTGAATTAAACAATTATCATGGGTTGTGTTTTTGTTGTGCGGGGTCCTAATGTGAATGTGGACAGTCCGCAAAATATGATAGGGTAGAAAATTAGCCAGAAATATGACCATGACGATGATAATCATTATAATAGCCTTTCTGCGGGAATTATTTTGCTTTTCATGCTCTGTCTTTGAGGTTAGCAAAGTTTTAACAACAAAAATGTAGCAGATGGTGATAATAAAGAAGGGTATAATACAACCCATTGTCAGTGAAATTAAATTCATGTTGTATATTTTAATATTATCGTTATCCTCGGGATAACATGTTGTATTATTTTCCTTGGTGATACTGTCATCCTTTAGTAAAGGACTGGCCAATATGCCCAAAAATACCCATATGAAAATGCACACAATCAGAACCATCTTGGTACTCCTGTACTTCAAACAATTGAGTGGATGCACTACAGCAAAGTAACGCAAGATGCTCATTAGAGTTAGAAAGTAGATGCTACAGTACATATTGAGGTACATTGTATAAGACATGAATGTGCATAAGGAATGTGGAAGGTTCCAGATGCCGCCTTGCAAATAATATAGGGCACGCAAAGGCAACGTGCAAAGAAAGAGTAGATCTGCAATTGCAAGGTTCGCCATGACAATGCTGAATGCAGTCTTCCTCTTGTACAACTTCAGGAATACATACAAACAGAAGACATTTTCACAAAATCCTAAAACAAATGTGATGATGTACACTGGTAGGTAGGTATATTTTTTGAAGTCATCAATGTTTTCACAGGTGTCATTCTCAAAGATTACAGTATTATTCATTATCTTCTTTGAAAAAGAACTAGTGCGCTCCGGGTGGGGTTGGCCTGTGGGAAAGAAAACATTAATTTGAGTCATAGCTCTGGAAAGAAGTATAACTGATTTACATAGCCACATTTATTACATTCACATTGTTAAAATATGGAAAGATAACATTTCGCTGACATATACTGTATGTCACTTCCGAACCAAACAATGTAGTTAGCTCTTTACTCTCCTCAGAAATGACATTGTAAACAACACAATCAAAATATCTACATTAAAATAAATTAAGAATAAAAACCTGATGGACTATTCAGCAATAGACATGGACCTAAAAAGTTACTTTGAGGCCAAACAACCTTGCAAAGTGCTGTTCAGGAATTTAAATACTTGTCTAAATTGGGAGGTCACCACCATTTAGACAAGTATTTAAGTTCTTGACTAGCAACTCTACCTGGGTACATCATGAGGTGGCAGCATTGCCACATGCAGTCATTAAGGAACAGGCCTGGAAGCCTTCAACACCATTTCCAGGTCCCATGCTACCAGGTTAAACACAGACAAGAAAACTTACGGTTTGTTACACCAGCACTGTCACAAGTTTAGTTTATCATTCTTCATGTCAAACACGACCAGGAAGAAGCATTCAGGGCAGCTTGAACACAGTTTATATTCTGTATGACTAATTGCCACGGTCACTAGCAAGAAATCTGCCACACATGGAGTTGTCTGAGTACTGAATGGCATAGATTTGGATTCAGAGAACCAGACTGGTTCTCTGCCAGGCAGTGAGAGAACCATATGAGGTAAATAAAACTTACTTCAATTTACATGTTGCTAAAATTGGCCATTGCTCCCAGAATGCCTCAATTCACTTCCCAATTTTGTCAGGACTGTACCAGATGACGAAAACCCTGGAATGCACGAAAAGATCATAAAAAAATTAGGAATAGAAATAGGTCACATGCCCTCTCAAGCGTATCCCACCATTTAATAAAATCTGTCGTAGGTCACAGTTCCACTTCTGTGTTAGTTCCAAATACCCCTCAATTCTCCCGTCTTTCAAAAATTTATCTTTCTTTTCTGTAAAGACTTCAAATATCCTTGTACTGTACTGTAAATGTACTGTAATACACTGTACACTGTATGGCTCAATTGTAATCATGTATTGGCTTTTGCTGACTCAATAGCACACAACAAAAGCTTTTCACTGTCCCCGAGTTCACGTGACAATAAACTAAACTAAACTCAAGTGATCTAGCTTCCACAAACATCTGGAGGCGATTCACCATCTTTTGCAGAAGTAATTCCTACAGGCCTAAGTTTGAAATAACCACACCCTTTTTTGTAACCGTGTCTTGTCATTTGAGACTCACTCACCAGCGGAAACATCTCAACATATATCCTGCTGCGCCCCCCTTAGCATCTGATCTGTTTTAGTAAAATCAACCCTCATTCTTCTAAACTCCAAAGAATAAAGAGCTACATTTTTTAACTCTTCATGATAGGGCAACCCTCTCATCCCAGTAAGCAGTGTTGGCCGGCTGTAGGTCCAGCTGGGGAGGGCGGGCCAGGGTGGTATGGGGCATTCGGCGCTACAAGCACCCAGGCAGGTGGCACAAGCTGTGGTGGGCAGGTTGCCAGGGTGGCATGGATATTACTGGTGCTACAAGTGGCCGGGGAGGCGGTACAAGCTTGGGATGGCATGGGTAGCTGTCAACAGGTAAGTCCACTACAACCAAAATCCGTTATAAACATGTCCGTTAAAACAGGGTTTACTGTATAGACAATAAATAATCAAAGGCCAAGAACAGATCCTTGTGGCACTGTTAGTTATATCCTTCCAGCCTGTTGAAGAGAACCATTTATTCCAACTATCAGCCTTCTATGTGATAATTATCTTCATGCACTTTCCTTATTACCATGAGCTCTTATGCTTCATATATGTGGTAGCTTATTAAAAGTCTTCCAGAAACCCAAATACACTACATTTACAAGTTTCCATTCATTGACTCTGCTTGTTACAACCTCAAAGAATTCCAGCGAGTTTATGAAACATGAAACTTTCATAAAACTCTGTTGAATAAATGAATGAATAAATGAATGAATGAATAAGTTTATTGGCCAAGTATTCACATACAAGGAATTTGCATTGGTGCTTCACCCACAAGTGACATCATGACATACAGTGACAGTTAGGAATGACACATAAAACATTAAACATTAATAATAAAACATTATCAATTAAACATGTGAATTAAATAAAATACCAGAGCAAAAGGAGGCTACAGATATTTGGTTATTGAGTAGAGCTACTACTCGTGGGAAAAAGCTGTTTTTATGTCTGGCTGTGGCAGCTTTGACAGTCCGGAGTCACCTTCCAGAGGGAAGTGATTCAAAGAGTTTGTGGCCAGGGTGAGAGGAGTCAGAGATGATCTTACCCGCTCGCTTCCTGGCCCTTGCAGTGTACAGTTCGTCAATGGAGGGCAGATTGCAGCCAATAACCTTCTCAGCTGATCGGACGATTCGCTGCAGCCTCCAGGTGTCGTGCTTGGTGGCTAAGCCAAACCAGACCATGATGGAGAAGGTGAGGACAGACTCTACGATGGCCGTATAGAATTGGACCATCATTGCCGGTGGCAGATTGCAATTGGACCATCATTACCTGTGGCAGATTCCTCAGCTGCCGCAGGAAGTACATCCTCTGTTGCAGGCATGGAAATCGTTATCAAAACATGGGGAGACCGGGGGACCGGGGGACACAATTTCTTGGCAGTCGCGTGCGCACACTCACACATGCGCGAAGCTTCAGAGGCTTCAGCCGTGGGCCCTGTGGACGGTAATTAGCTCAGGATTCTTCCAGTTTCCAGCCCCACAACGTGGATGCTTCTACTACCGGGCGGTTACCATTAGAATGAGTCAACTAGTGCAGGCCTGTACCACTTATTTAAAAACCACCGGACATCATGCTGGACAACATAATATAGGACAGGACACAATATCTTACAAAGCTTGGAATGGGGGGGGGAGGGGCCATCCCCCAACTCTGAAAACATGGGCTAGTATATATTTAAAACTCTCGTGTTGGTTTGTCCAGGTTCTATTTCGCGAATATTCGTTTTAGGCCTTTGTGAATCTCCTCCTCCGAAATTTGCAAAAACGAAACAATTTTTACATATTCCGGTAGGGTTTTTCCTCCTCCTCTTATGTTTGTAAAATTAGAACATTCGGTTCATCCTTTCACTACTTTTTCGGTAAAAACCATTAAACATTTAAAAAAAATCAAACTGCTTCTCGCCCATAGAACGTTGATGAACGTTCCATCGTGTGATGTCACAATGCCCAATGCTCCCCCCCCCTCTCAGAGGAGAAGAGAGAGCGAGAGGCAGAGAGAGAGAGAGGAGAGAGAGAGCAGAGAGAGAGAGAGAGAGCAGAGAGAGAGAGACCAGAGAGAGAGAGAGAGAGATGAGAGAGAGAGAGAGAGAGAGAGAGAGAGAGAGAGAGAAGAGAGAGATGAGAGAGAGCGCGAGAGAGAGAGAGCAGAGGAGAGAGCAGACGAGATGAGAGAGCGAGAGTTCCGAAGAGAGAGAGAGAGAGATGAGAGAGAGAGAGGAGAGAGAGAGAAGAGAGAGGAGAGAAGAGAGAGAGATAGAGAGAGAGAGAGCAGAGAGAGGAGAGAGAGAGGAGAGAGGGAGAGAGAGAGCGAGAGAAAAAGAAAGAGAGAAAGAAAGAGCGAAAAAAGGGAGAAAAAGAATAGAAAAAAGAGCAAGAAATAAAAACCTTCATAACCAATATTGACCCCATCTCCCAATTCTACCACCCTCTCTCCATCTCTTCTCCTCTCTCTCTCCCTCTCCCCCCCCTCTCTCTCGTCCTCTCCCCTCTCTCTTTCTGCCCCCTCTCTTTCTCTCCCTCTCTCTCTCCCCCCTCGATATTTCGATATTATTCGATATTTCCACGCTAATCAATTCCACATCACAATCCACTGCATTTATATTTCTACTCATCACCACCCTCAATACCTATCTGGATTAACGACCTCACCTCCCTTCCCTTTTTGCCTATTTAGAACACTCAATACCCTGTAACATTGTTCCTAGTTCAGGTCACCATGCAACCATGTCTCTGTAACACCCATTTGTTAAACAAATATTTATTTCTGTTTGTACTATTAAATGATCTAGCATGTTATAAATGATCTGTGAATTCAAATGGTGTGGCATTATTATTATTACCCAGTGCCTCGACCTATGAAGACAAGCTTGCCATACGCCTTCATTATCACCCAAAAATCACAACACCAATGGATAGTGTGATAAAGAAGGCAATCAGCTTGCTTGCCTTCAATGCTCCTAAGGGTCCTGCTAGCCTTCATTTTCTGAGTAGAAAAATTGTTACAATACGTTCCTAGTTATCCCCTCTCACTTTAAAACATTTGTTAGGCCATGTTGGATTATCGTGTGCAGTGCTCGTTTTGAAGGCTTTGGAGTCAATACAGATGGGGTTTACCAGCCCTGACCATCCCCGTCCCCGTCCCCGTCCCCTCCCTAGTGTCCTCCCCCCGCCCCGTCAGGGGATGGCCAGAGACGTCGGGAGTCAGACACGAGAGGCGGCCCCAGGCCCACAGCCAGTGCGGAGATGCAGCGTTAAATGCAGCTCAACTCTGCCTGTCTCGCCGGGTTACCAACCAGCCCTGCCTGGGCTTACGGGAATGACGGCCCAGGCTTACAGCCAGCACGGAGAAGCAGCGCTAACTCCACGGCTCCGGGCTGGTATCCCATCAGTCCAGGCAGGGCTGTAGGTTAACCCGGCGAGACAGGCAGAGTTGAGCTGGATTTAGCGCTGCTTCTCCGCGCTGGCTGTGGGCCTAGGGGCGCTGCACCCGTCTGACTCCTGACGTCTCTGGCCGCCCCCGAATGGGGGGGGGGGTGGATATTCGGGAGGGGACGGGGATGGTTTATTGGCGGTTCGGCAGCGATTGCAGTGCCGGAGACCTGGGTTCGGTCCTGGCTAGAGACGAGGCGCAGGTCTGTGTCCATGCCGCGGCACGGCCGCCGAGAGTTTTTATCGCTTGTGAGCTTTGACAAATCCCATGATTCCTTGCGTTTTTCAGAATACCGAACTCGCTTATTGAAAGCGAATTCTTCCCTATTGCTAATACCAGTGCCGCATGAATAGGAACTCATTTGCCCCTCTCCCTTTAAGCCACAAGTATACTTTTTTAATTGTATTTACCCGCTGTTAATTTCCACATAGCTCAGATAATAACTTGGAGATTATCAGATGGTAGAGCTTCCGTCTCATACAGCCAGAGACCTGAATTCAATCCTGACCTCGGGTGCTGTCTGTGTGGAATTTGCGTGTTTTCACTATGACCACATTTCCTCCCACTTCCCAAAGACATGCGGATTTGTAGGTTAATTGGCCACATGTAAATTGGCACCAGTGTGTAGGGAGTAGATGACAAAGTGGAATAACATAGAACTAGTGTGAACGGGTGATCGATGGTCAGCGTGGACTCTGTGGGCTGAAGGGACAGTTTCCATGCTGTTTCTTTCAATCAATTCTGCTGTTCAATTTATTCTCAAACAGCTCATAATCCCCCGGTACTCTGATTTGTCAATAGTGCCTATTTGGACCACAACTGTTTCCATCCCTCCCACTCACGGTTTTTCTGTAGCCAAGATAAGATGTTCATAACCCTGGCACTGGGCACACAACTCGGCCATGAGGATATGGATGGGCTTCCTTTGAATTGTGCTGGCACAGTGACCTAATTAATCACATAAGTAGGATTACAGATAGACCTTTAAACTGAATTGACGGGATGGTTCTCGTGATAATAAGTTCAATAAATTAAAAATAAATGAGGAGGCAGTGGCATGGGATAATGCAGGGGAGAATAAAAATCAAAGTATCATATGAAACGGCAGAAAATATTAGCAAAACTGGATGGCAGCAAGTGAATTCAGAATAAGTTAAAAGTTAAAAAATCAAACATAGAATCATATAGCGGAGGAACAGTGCCTTTAGCTCACCATGTCTGTGCCAACCTTGAAACTAATCCCATCTGCTTGCACATGATCTATTTCCCTCAAATGCCTGTTTAGACACTGCTATGGTATCTGTTTCAACCACTTCCCATGGAACCACATTCTACATATTTACCACCTTATGTAAAAACAAATTGCAGCCTTTAAAGCTATGCCCTCTGACAGTGCCTTTTCCCTTGTTTGTTGCTCTGATCCCCATCTCCAGCAGCAGACAATCCAGGATAAGCACACGATCAGTGACTGGCTGCCGGAAAACACCAGCACCTTGGACAGAGCTCTGGATTGAGCTGAGCCAAAGGAGCTACAACTGTGTCCAATTAGCTACTACTGGATTGATCTGCCTGCACCTCGTTAGAATCCTTCTAAAAAACCAAGCCTGTTCCAGCCAGAGGAGGAAAAGGAAAGTGGTGAGAAATGAAAAGCAGAAGAGAAAGGGGGAGCAGGAGAAAGGGGAACCAAGTGAAAGGAAGAAATAGTAAGAAAGAGAGAAAAGAGGAAAGAAAGAAAAGAAGAGAAAGTGGGTCACCTTCCACCTCGCTGTGTTCCCCTTTTGCAGGCTTGGAGGCAGACTGAGCTGCCGGGACAAACTTGAGACAACCAGCGCTTCTTCTTCGAGGTCAGGACTGAGCTGCCAGGTCAAGCCTTAGACAGCTAAGAATCCCCCTTTGAGGCCAAGACTGAGCGGCTGGGGAAAACCCCAGAACGCCAGAGCCTCTTCACCTCTCCCCTGAAGATGAGGGACTCTGCCCGTACGCAGAGTGCAAAGAGTGAACTGTATGGACTGTGCCTCCTCCTTTTCGTGGCCAAGGCTGAGCTACCAGGGGAAGCCCGAGACTGCCAGTATCTCCTTCACGGTCAAGAATGAGCTGCCAGGACAAGCCAGAGATCGCCATCATATCCTTTTGAGGCAAGAGTGAACTGCAGGTGCAAGCCTGAGATAGCCGTGCCTTCTTCAAGATCAGAAATGACCCACCGGGAAAAGCCTAAGACAGCACTATAAAACCCAGGATGCCTGGACGTGACTCAGTCACTCTGCAAGATTGTGAGGGAGAGGCCACGACTCTCATTCTAAGCTGTGAATCAACTGAACTGTGAGTCTGCAATGTACTTGCAATAAATGATTTGTTAGCCCTTAATGACAATGCCATGAGTTGTTTAGCCTGCTTCCCTGCCTGTGCTTGAAACTGCAATGCTTTGTTAGGTCTGACTGTGTTTGGAAGGAATAAATGTTTTATTAGGTCCGACTGTGTTGGTTCAAAAGTCCCGCTCATTTCATGACTTCCGCTTAGTGGACAGGTTGCACTGATTGCATAATTTCCGCTGTGTGCAGAGGTCGCGCTGATTGCATAATTTCTGGTAACTGCAGAGCTGATTGCGGAAGTGTCGCTGACTGCGGAAGCCTCAAAGTGGAGAGGCCGCGCTCAGTGTGTGTGTGTGTGTGTGTGTGAGTGTGAGTGTGAGTGTGAGTGTGAGTGCGTGTGCGTGTGTGTGTGTGTGTGTGTGTGTGTGTGTGTGTGTGTGTGTGTGTATGCGTGTGTATGTGTTTGTGAGTGTATGGGTGTGTGTGTGTGTGTTTGTGAGTGTATGTGTATGTGAGAGTGTATGTGTGTGTGAGTGTGAGTGTGTGTGTGAGTGAGTGAGTGAGTGAGTGAGTGAGTGAGTGAGTGAGTGAGTGTGTAAGAGTGGTCTCAGTGACTGAGCTGCCAGCCCAAGAATCCATTCTGCCCACAATGTCCATACTAGCCCTCTGGAAACCAGTCCCTTCGGCCCACAACACCGTGCTAGTGCTCCAGACCCCCCCCCCCCCCCACAGGCCAGCAATATTGGAATTGATGGAGAGGTGGAATATTGCGGGGGACCAACCCTCCTGTGTGAAGCTGGGACCCAACGGGACCCACTTAGTCTAGTAATCACTATATTTCTCTTTCCTTGTTCCACTTGAATGCACAAATCCCACCTTGTATAATGGAGTATGGATAGTTTGCACATTCTCCCTGCAAGCTCTACGTTCAAATGGAAAGCAAGAATTTTGTACCTGATACTAGAGAAGAATGAGTGCTGATGATCATCTGGAGCTGCTCCCTAGATTCCACTATATGTCTCCTCTACTGTCATACCATCCTCTCCATGAACATTGATCAAATGTGAGGTAATCAATCTTGGAGTTTGTGAGGTATTCAATCTTGGCTCAGTTCCGGGGGCCTCCACACTGCCACCTCCAAAAGCACCATGTGGACTGGCTTCCCTACTGACTCTGCTGGGTCCTACTGCTCTTATCTTCCAATAGGAATCCTCAATAATGACACCACCGCATCATGCTGCCTTTCTCCCTTTTCCAACCATGCTACTCCTCCTACCACCCTTACACAACCCTGCAAAACCCCCTCCTCTCTCAGGCCCCAATCATATACCCACAGTACCTCACCTGAGCCTCCCTCCAACCCACTGCCCCCCTCTGACCCCAGCCCGCACCCATCCCTCCTGACCTCCCAGTTTTGGATGCAGAATGGTCAGTCCTCATCAGAGGCCTTACCTTTGTGCCCCTGTGCCCACAACTCAAGGAGTTCTGGGCCTGGCATTGTGTACAACTCTTTTTCCGTTGCCTCCTTACTTGGCCATTTCTATGGGAAGGGGTCCTCACCATACAGTGACAACCCCTTCTCTTGTCTCCAACATACTCCCTGTTCATGGACTCGTCAGGCCAGCTTTCTACACTCTCTGGACCTTTACAACTGTTTCAAACTGCTGGTACAACATCAAACATCTTGACTTCTCTACTCCCTTACCCATTCCAATCTCACCCCCTTTGCACAGCCATCCTCTCACTCTGCAACATTGTCATTAAACCCGTCAACAAGAGAGATGCCATTGTAGTCTTCCAGGCTGACCACTACCGTGTTGAGGCCAGGAGCAAGCTTTTGGATACATCCTTGCATCTATCCCTTGACCTGGCCATCATCTCCCAGACTGTTTCTTATCTCATCTCCTCTAGTGATCTCCCCTCCACAGTCTCCAACCTTATCGCTCCCCAGCCCACACTTCTATCTCCTTTCCAAAATCCACAAACTGGACTGCACTAGAAGACCCGTTGTCTCTGCCTGCTCCTACCCCACAGAACTCATCTCCATCTTCCATCTTATCCCCCTTTGTCCAATCCCTTCCCACTTACATCTGCGACATCTCACAAGCCTGTAACTCTTCAATAACTTTCAAATTCTAGGCCCTCATTGCCTCATCTTTACCATGGACGACCAGTCCCTTTACGCCTCCATCCTCCACCAGGAAGGTCTCAAGGTCCTTCAATTCTTCCTCAAACAATTTCCCTCCACTTACACTCTCCTCCGCCCAGTCAAATTTATCCTTGGCCTCAGCAGCCTCACCCTCTTTTGACTCCTCTCACTTTCTCCAAGTTAAAGATGTAAGTATGAGCACTCGTATAGTCCCATCCATGCCTGTCTTTTTCAGTGACATCGAACAATCCTTGTTCTAGGTCTACACTGGTACTATCCCCCAACTCTCACTGCTTCATCAATGATTGCATTGGGGTTACCTCCTGCACCCATGCAGAACTCATTGATTTCATTAGCTTCACCACTAACCAACCCTGGGGCGATATAGTGACACAGCTGGTAGAGTTGCTGCCTCATGGGCCTGTCCCACTGTACGAGCTAATTCAAGAGTTCTCCCGAGTTTCCCCTGATTTACGGTAATAGCCGCTCGTAGGCACTCGGGGCTCTTGTGGGCATTTTTCAACGTTGAAAAATCATCACGAGTCTTCACGAGTTTACCGCGTTTCCCGAGTACCTGCTGTTAGCGTAACGAGCCGCTAAGAGACATCCCGAGCTCCGACGTACCCGCTACGTACATTCTACGTGCTTAACCCTTTTTTTAAAACTCGGGAGAGCTCTTGAATTACCTCGTACAGTGGGACAGGCCCTTTACAGTGCCAGAGGCCCAGGTTTGATTCTTACCTTGGGTGCTATATGTGTGGAGTTTGCACATTCGACCCATGACTGCGTGGGGTTTGGTGCTCTGGTTCCTCCCGTATCCCAAAGACATACGGGACTATGGGTTAATTGTCATTTGTAAATTGCTCCTAGCGTGTAGGGAGTGGACAAGAAAGTGGGATGACATAGAACTAGTATGAATGGGTGATCAATGGTCGTTTGTGTGATTGGCTGGGTTATATTCACAACTATCTGTAATTTCTGGAATGGGTGATGTTTCGGGTCGAGACCCTTCTTCAGTCTGAAAGAAGGGTCTAGACCCGAAAAGTCATCCATTCCTTCTCTCCAGAGATGCTGCCAGTCCCGCTGAGTTACTCCTGCATTTCGTGTCTATCTTTAATTTTCTTGGCCCCGCTCTGGGAGTAGAAGTGGGGGCGGATCCGGATCCGCAACGGCCGTGAGCCCCAGGCTGAGTTCGACAATCGTTTGCCTGCTTCTGCTGCTGTTGGAGGTGAGACGTTGCGTCGCGCCAGGGTCTTGGGCTTGTCCCACTTTGGCCGTCAGTTACGTGACAGGCCGGTGGCGCGCGAAGATTTAGTTCGGTACAAAATCCCGGAGCACCGCGCGATACCGCGCACAACTCCATGCCTGCGGAAAACAGACAAAGGAGGAGATGGGAAAATGTGGCAAATGGTGGGATCACGTTGGAGGTGGCAGGATGTACTTTAGTTCTGCTGATATGTTAGTTAGGTCTGTCAGCAATATGGACTTTTGTAACCTACAAGACCAGATGAACTGATTAAAATCAAAAATCTGAGTTTCAAAAATAGATAACTAAGCCTGAAGGAATGATGAGATATTATTTAATGTTAGAATTGTAAATTTTCCAAATATTTTATTGTCAGTAACAGTGGCAACAACTTTTATTTATAACAATTAGAACATTTCAAAGTAGTGTTACAAACTGAGCCAGATATACTCATGTTAAGAGGCTTGACTAAAACTTTGTTTCACAAGTAAGCTCTGAGGAAGCAGAAAGTAGAGAGGCAGATAAGTTTTAGGAAGAAATTCTAGAGTTTAGGATCTTGACAACTGGAAGCATGACCATCAGTGGTGAGGTAATTAAAAATGGGTGCGTTCAAATAAGGTTTGATAACAAACAGGAATAGAACATTTTGCCCTCTGAGTCTGCTTTGCTACTCATCAAGATCAAGGTTGATCATCCTCAGCATCATTTTCCTGTCCTTTCCCCGCATTCTTTTACGATCTAGAAATCTATCGAACTTTGTTTCAAATGAACTCAATAACTGAGCCAACAGAGCCCCAGGGTAGAGAATTCTAATTGCAGAGAGACTGTGAGACCTTGCATTGCTCCTGCGTTCAAATCATCCCAAACTAGAGGGAAACATACCATTTGTTTTCTTAATCACTCGTTCCACCTAACAGTGATTAGTGCTCAAGGATACATATGTCTTTTTGAGCACCAACATTATGCAATCTCTCTCATTTGCTACATTCCAACCTACTGGGACAATTCCAAAATCTATATAAATTTGGAAGATGATAACCAAGGCATTCACAATCTCTACATACACCTCTTTAAAACTCTGAGTTGTAGATCATTAGGTCTTTGGCCTTTGTCAGCTTTTAGTCTCACCAAGTTCTCGTACTTTTTTTAACCAGTCTGTATTTCCGTTAGTTCTTCATTCTTGATATACCCCCGGAGAAGGCCTTGAGATGGCTCTGGATCAGGAGAGGAGGTCCATGGGGAGGAGCGAATGCCACCTAAACACAAGTCGTGGTCTGATCGTTTTTTTTTTACAAAGGAAAAATATAAAACAACTTATTCTACAAGTGTTATTACATAAAAGCTTTGTAGCTTTCTATTTTCAAAAGTTAAAAATAACTTAAGTAACCTGTTAGTCTGGAATTATATTGCCGGAATGAGATTCAATGATAAGTTACCATGACTGTACATTGACTACAGAACTACCATGACTGTACATTAAAATAAATTGTTTCAAGTCAGTAACAGAGTACAATGAAATTGATCCTTGGCTTTCTATGGTAGAATAAGGAGAAATCCCACACACTATGTCAGACTTTCAATTAATTAATTATAGGAGAAAATCAGATTTGCCTATTCAGTGTACTCGGGTTTCTAAGTTTATTCCTGAAGGACTCTGCTCCAAAGTAATATAAAAGGGGATCCAAACAGGTATTGATTGCTACACCACATAGAGTAACCACCACAGTTTTCTGAATTAAACAATTATCATGGGTTGTGTTTTTGTTGTGCGGGGTCTTAAAGTGAAGGTGGACAGTCCGCAAAATATGATAGGGTAGAAAATTAGCCAGAAATATGACCATGACGATGATAATCATTATAATAGCCTTTCTGCGGGAATTATTTTGCTTTTCATGCTCTGTCTTTGAGGTTAGCAACGTTTTAACAACAAAAATGTAGCAGATGGTGATAATAAAGAAGGGTATAATACAACCCATTGTCAGTGAAATTAAATTCATGTTGTATATTTTAATATTATCGTTATCCTCGGGATAACATGTTGTATTATTTTCCTTGGTGATACTGTCATCCTTTAGTATAGGACTGGCCAATAAGCCCAAAAATACCCATATGAAAATGCACACAATCAGAACCATCTTGGTACTCCTGTACTTCAAACAATTGAGTGGATGCACTACAGCAAAGTAACGCAAGATGCTCATTAGAGTTAGAAAGTAGATATATCGTCAAGCATGGGAAAATGAAATGGGATTGGCTATAACAAAAGAAAACTGGGAAGAAAGTCTACAACGAATACACCGGTGTTCATTAAACGCCAGACATATACTGATACAATTTAAAGTATTATATAGGTTACATTATTCGAAAACTAAATTAAATAGTATTTTTCCGAATCTCTCCGCTATTTGTGATAAGTGCAAGAAAGCAGAGGCAAATTTAATACATAGTTTCGTTACATGTCCTAAATTGAATTATTACTGGACAGAAATTTTTAAAGTTATTTCTGAAGTCATCAAAGTTAAATTGGACCCTAACCCAAAGCTAATAATATTGGGAATTCCGGATTTACATCTATCACTTACAGTAAATCAAAGAAATTTCTTTGATTACTGTTTGATAATTGGGAAAAAAATCATATTGAAATTTTGGAAGGGTACATTATCCCCCACAACCAAAATGTGGGCAACAGAGATGATGGAGACGTTACATCTGGAAAGAATTAGATTTGTCCTATTGGACAAGTATAATTCTTTTGAACAGATATGGTCTCCATATATACAGTATTTAGAGAAGTAGCTGTTCTTGGCAACACAGCTCGGCGTGCACCCTGCGGGATTTGGTGAGAATAATTCATTTTTATATTGGAATTAACATATATGTCTTTATTGATACTATCACTTGTAGTAGTGTTATTAATAATACATATTGTGGTACATTTTTTTTTTTTTTTTTTTTTTTTCGTTTCTCTTTTCTTTCTTATATATAATCAAATTATTATTTAATCACTCTCTTAATGATTTATAACTGTTCTATTCTTTCTCTATCATTATTTCTAAAAAAATAGTAGATAAGTATTACTAGTGTTTTACTTAATGCAAATTGAATTAATTTGATATAAAGTTGTTTGAAGCATTGTAATTGATTACCTTTAATAAAAAAATATATTAAAAAAAGAAAAAGAACTAGTGCGCTCCGGGTGGGGTTGGCCTGTGGGAAAGAAAACATTCATTTGAGTCATAGCTCTGGAAAGAAGTATAACTGATTTACATAGCCACATTTATTACATTCACATTGTTAAAATATGGAAAGATAACATTTCGCTGACATATACTGTATGTCACTTCCGAACCAAACAATGTAGTTAGCTCTTTACTCTCCTCAGAAATGACATTGTAAACAACACAATCAAAATATCTACATTAAAATAAATTAAGAATAAAAACCTGATGGACTATTCAGCAATAGACATGGACCTAAAAAGTTACTTTGAGGCCAAACAACCTTGCAAAGCGCTGTTCAGGAATTTAAATACTTGTCTAAATTGGGAGGTCACCACCATTTAGACAAGTATTTAAGTTCTTGACTAGCAACTCTACCTGGGTACATCATGAGGTGGCAGCATTGCCACATGCAGTCATTAAGGAACAGGCCTGGAAGCCTTCAACACCATTTCCAGGTCCCATGCTACCAGGTTAAACACAGACAAGAAAACTTACAGTTTGTTACACCAGCACTGTCACAAGTTTAGTTTATCATTCTTCATGTCAAACACGACCAGGAAGAAGCATTCAGGGCAGCTTGATCACAGTTTATATTCTGTATGACTAATTGCCACGGTCACTAGCAAGAGACCCGCCACACATGGAGTTGTCTGAGTACTAAATGGCATAGATTTGGATTCAGAGAACCAGACTGGTTCTCTGCCAGGCAGTGAGAGAACCATATGAGGTAAAAAAAACTTACTTCAATTTACATGTTGCTAAAATTGGCCATTGCTCCCAGAATGCCTCAATTCACTTCCCAATTTTGTCAGGACTGTACCAGATGACGAAAACCCTGGAATGCACGAAAAGATCATTAAAACAATAGGAATAGGAATAGGTCACATGCCCTCTCAAGCGTATCCCACCATTTAATAAAATCTGTTGTAGGTCACAGTTCCACTTCTGTGTTAGTTCCAAATACCCCTCAATTCTCCCGTCTTTCAAAAATTTATCTTTCTTTTCTGTAAAGACTTCAAATATCCTTGTACTGTACTGTAAATGTACTGTAATACACTGTACACTGTATGGCTCAATTGTAATCATGTATTGGCTTTTGCTGACTCGATAGCACACAACAAAAGCTTTTCACTGTCCCCGAGTTCACGTGACAATAAACTAAACTGAACTCAAGTGATCTAGCTTCCACAAACATCTGGAGGAGATTCACCATCTTTTGCAGAAGTAATTCCTACAGGCCTAAGTTTGAAATAACCACACCCTTTTTTGTAACCGTGTCTTGTCATTTGAGACTCACTCACCAGCGGAAACATCTCAACATATATCCTGCTGCGCCCCCCTTAGCATCTGATCTGTTTTAGTAAAATCAACCCTCATTCTTCTAAACTCCAAAGAATAAAGAGCTACATTTTTTAACTTCATGATAGGGCAACCCTCTCATCCCAGTAAGCAGTGTTGGCCGGCTGTAGGTCCAGCTGGGGAGGGCGGGCCAGGGTGGTATGGGGCATTCGGCGCTACAAGCAGCCAGGCAGGTGGCACAAGCTGTGGGTGGGCAGGTTGCCAGGGTGGCATGGATATTACTGGTGCTACAAGTGGCCGGGGAGGCGGTACAAGCTTGGGATGGCATGGGCAGCTGTCAACAGGTAAGTCCGCTACAACCAAAATCCGTTATAAACATGTCCGTTAAAACAGGGTTTACTGTATAGACAATAAATAATCAAAGGCCAAGTACAGATCCTTGTGGCACTGTTAGTTATATCCTTCCAGCCTGTTGAATAGAACCATTTATTCCAGTCTGAAGAAGGGTTTCGGCCCGAAACGTCGCCTATTTCCTTCGCTCCATAGATGCTGCTGCACCCGCTGAGTTCCTCCAACAATTTTGTGTACCTTCCATTTATTCCAACTATCAGCCTTCTATGTGATAATTATCTTCATGCACTTTCCTTATTACCATGAGCTCTTATGCTTCATATATGTGGTAGCTTATTGAAAGTCTTCCAGAAACCCAAATACACTACATTTACAAGTTTCCATTCATGGACTCTGCTTGTTACAACCTCAAAGAATTCCAGCGAGTTTATGAAACATGAAACTTTCATAAAACTCTGTTGAATAAATGAATGAATAAATGAATGAATGAATAAGTTTATTGGCCAAGTATTCACATACAAGGAATTTGCATTGGTGCTCCACCCACAAGTGACAACATGACATACAGTGACAGTTAGGAATGACACATAAAACATTAAACATTAATAATAAAACATTATCAATTAAACATGTGAATTAAATAAAATACCAGAGCAAAAGGAGGCTACAGATATTTGGTTATTGAGTAGAGCTACTACTCGTGGGAAAAAGCTGTTTTTATGTCTGGCTGTGGCAGCTTTGACAGTCCGGAGTCACCTTCCAGAGGGAAGTGATTCAAAGAGTTTGTGGCCAGGGTGAGAGGAGTCAGAGATGATCTTACCCGCTCGCTTCCTGGCCCTTGCAGTGTACAGTTCGTCAATGGAGGGCAGATTGCAGCCAATAACCTTCTCAGCTGATCGGACGATTCGCTGCAGCCTCCAGGTGTCGTGCTTGGTGGCTAAGCCAAACCAGACCATGATGGAGAAGGTGAGGACAGACTCTACGATGGCCGTATAGAATTGGACCATCATTGCCGGTGGCAGATTGCAATTGGACCATCATTACCTGTGGCAGATTCCTCAGCTGCCGCAGGAAGTACATCCTCTGTTGCAGGCATGGAATCGTTATCAAAACATGGGGAGACCGGGGGACACAATTTCTTGGCAGTCGCGTGCGCACACTCACACATGCGCGAAGCTTCAGAGGCTTCAGCCGTGGGCCCTGTGGACGGTAATTAGCTCAGGATTCTTCCAGTTTCCAGCCCCACAACGTGGATGCTTCTACTACCGGGCGGTTACCATTAGAATGAGTCAACTAGTGCAGGCCTGTACCACTTATTTAAAAACCACCGGACATCATGCTGGACAACATAATATAGGACAGGACACAATATCTTACAAAGCTTGGAATGGGGGGGGGAGGGACCATCCCCCACCTCTGAAAACATGGAGGGGACACAATTGGCCTATACTTTCCTGTTTTTCCCGCCTGTGTGTTTGGGGGGTGGTTAGTGTGTGTGTGAGGCCGCAGGCCCCCCACCCCCCCCCGCAAATGTGCGTTGGGGAAACAGACTTGGTCTAGTATATATTTAAAACTCTCATGTTGGTTTGTCCAGGTTCTATTTCGCGAATATTCGTTTTAGGCGTTTGTGAATCTCCTCCTCCGAAATTTGCAAAAACGAAACAATTTTTACATATTCCGGTAGGGTTTTTCCTCCTCCTCTTATGTTTGTAAAATTAGAACATTCGGTTCATCCTTTCACTACTTCTTCGGTAAAAACCATTAAACATTTCAAAAAAATCAAACTGCTTCTCGCCCATAGAACGTTGATGAACGTTCCATCGTGTGATGTCACAATGCCCAATGCTCACGGATGGCCAATTGCAATGGAACCCATTTACATATGCCCACCCCGTCACCCCCTCCCTCTCTCTCTTCCCCTCCCTCCCTCTCTCTTCCCTCCTCTCTCTCTATCTCTCTCCCTCCCTCTCCCCCTCCCTCTCCCCCTCTCCCCCCTCACCCCTCTTTCCCCCATCTCTCTCCCCCCTTCTCTCCCCCCCTCTCTCCCCCTTTCTCTCCCTCTCCCCCCCTCTCTCTCGTCCTCTCCCCTCTCTCTTTCTGCCCCTCTCTCTTTCTCTCCCTCTCTCTCTCCCCCCTCGATATTTCGATATTATTCGATATTTCCACGCTAATCAATTCCACATCACAATCCACTGCATTTATATTTCTACTCATCACCACCCTCAATACCTATCTGGATTAACGACCTCACCTCCTTTCCCTTTTTGCCTATTTAGAACACTCAATACCCTGTAACATTGTTCCTAGTTCACGTCACCATGCAACCATGTCTCTGTAACACCCATTTGTTTAACAAATATTTATTTCTGTTTGTACTATTAAATGATCTAGCATGTTATAAATGATCTGTGAATTCAAATGGTGTGGCATTATTATTATTACCCAGTGCCTCGACCTATGAAGACAAGCTTGCCATACGCCTTCATTATCACCCAAAAATCACAACACCAATGGATAGTGTGATAAAGAAGGCAATCAGCTTGCTTGCCTTCAATGCTCCTAAGGGTCCTGCTAGCCTTCATTTTCTGAGTAGAAAAATTGTTACAATACGTTCCTAGTTATCCCCTCTCACTTTAAAACATTTGTTAGGCCATGTTGGATTATCGTGTGCAGTGCTCGTTTTGAAGGCTTTGGAGTCAGTACAGATGGGGTTTACCAGGATCTTGCCTGATTTAGAGTGCATCTACAATAAGATGTTGTTGAACAAATAGCCATGGTTTTCTCTGGCATGTCAGAGGCAGATGGGTGACCTAAGAGAAGTATAAAAAATTATGAGAGGCATAGGGTTTTTTTTCCCAGGGAGAAATTGTCAAAAGTTAGGTTCAAATCAACCCCTGCAATAAGCGAGTTCGGTATTCCGACTGCGCATGCCCAGGTCACAGGTCACAAGCGAAAAACACTCTTGGCAGCCGTGCCACGGCATGCACACAGACCTGTGTCTCATCTGCAGCCAGGATCGATCCCTGGTCTCCCACGCCGCAATCGCTGTCAAACCGCCACTGGACCATCCCCGTCCCCTCCCGAGTGTCCTCCCCCCGCCCCGTCAGGGGATGGCCAGAGACGTCGGGAGTCAGACACGAGAGGCGTCCCCAGGCCCACAGCCAGTGCGGAGATGCAGCGTTAAATGCAGCTGAACTCTGCCTGTCTCGCCGGGTTACCAACCAGCCCTGCCTGGACTTACGGGAATGACGGCCCAGGCTTACAGCCAGCACGGAGAAGCAGCGCTAACTCCATGGCTCCGGGCTGGTATCCCGTCAGTCCAGGCAGGGCTGTAGGTTAACCCGGCGAGACAGGCAGAGTTGAGCTGGATTTAGCGCTGCTTCTCCGCGCTGGCTGTGGGCCTAGGGGCGCTGCACCCGTCTGACTCCTGACGTCTCTGGCCGCCCCCGAATGGGGGGGGTGGATACTCGGGAGGGGACGGGGATGGTTTATTGGCGGTTCGGCAGCGATTGCAGTGCCGGAGACCTGGGTTCGGTCCTGGCTAGAGACGAGGCGCGGGTCTGTGTCCATGCCGCGGCACGGCCGCCGAGAGTTTTTATCGCTTGTGAGCTTTGACAAATCCCATGATTCCTTGCGTTTTTCAGAATACCGAACTCGCTTATTGAAAGCGAATTCTTCCCTATTGCTAATACCAGTGCCGCATGAATAGGAACTCATTTGCCCCTCTCCCTTTAAGCCACAAGTATACTTTTTTAATTGTATTTACCCGCTGTTAATTTCCACATAGCTCAGATAATAACTTGGAGATTATCAGATGGTAGAGCTTCCGTCTCATACAGCCAGAGACCTGAATTCAATCCTGACCTCGGGTGCTGTCTGTGTGGAATTTGCGTGTTTTCACTATGACCACATTTCCTCCCACTTCCCAAAGACATGCGGATTTGTAGGTTAATTGGCCACATGTAAATTTGCGCCAGTGTGTAGGGAGTAGATGACAAAGTGGAATAACATAGAACTAGTGTGAACGGGTGATCGATGGTCAGCGTGGACTCTGTGGACTGAAGGGACAGTTTCCATGCTGTTTCTTTCAATCAATTCTGCTGTTCAATTTATTCTCAAACAGCTCATAATCCCCCGGTACTTTGATTTGTCAATAGTGCCTACTTGGACCACAACTGTTTCCATCCCTCCCACTCACGGTTTTTCTGTAGCCAAGATAAGATGTTCATAACCCTGGCACTGGGCACACAACTCGGCCATGAGGATATGGATGGGCTTCCTTTGAATTGTGCTGGCACAGTGACCTAATTAATCACATAAGTAGGATTACAGATAGACCTTTAAACTGAATTGACGGGATGGTTCTCGTGATAATAAGTTCAATAAATTAAAAATAAATGAGGAGGCAGTGGCATGGGATAATGCAGGGGAGAATAAAAATCAAAGTATCATATGAAACGGCAGAAAATATTAGCAAAACTGGATGGCAGCAAGTGAATTCAGAATAAGTAAAAAGTTAAAAAATCAAACATAGAATCATATAGCGGAGGAACAGTGCCTTTAGCTCACCATGTCTGTGCCAACCTTGAAACTAATCCCATCTGCTTGCACATGATCTATTTCCCTCAAATGCCTGTTTAGACACTGCTATGGTATCTGTTTCAACCACTTCCCATGGAACCACATTCCACATATTTACCACCTTATGTAAAAACAAATTGCAGCCTTTAAATCTATGCCCTCTGACAGTGCCTTTTCCCTTGTTTGTTGCTCTGATCCCCATCTCCAGCAGCAGACAATCCAGGATAAGCACACGATCAGTGACTGGCTGCCGGGAAACACCAGCACCTTGGACAGAGCTCTGGATTGAGCTGAGCCAAAGGAGCTACAACTGTGGTCAGCACTGAGCTGCCAGGTCAAGCCTTAGACAGCTAAGATCCCCCTTTGAGGCCAAGACTGAGCGGCTGGGGAAAACCCCAGAGCGCCAGAGCCTCTTCACCTCTCCCCTGAAGATGAGGGACTCTGCCCGTACGCAGAGTGCAAAGAGTGAACTGTATGGACTGTGCCTCCTCCTTTTCGTAGCCAAGGCTGAGCTTCCAGGGGAAGCCCGAGACTGCCAGTATCTCCTTCACGGTCAAGAATAAGCTGCCAGGACAAGCCAGAGATCGCCATCATATCCTTTTGAGGCAAGAGTGAACTGCAGGTGCAAGCCTGAGATAGCCGTGCCTTCTTCAAGATCAGAAATGACCCACCGGGAAAAGCCTAAGACAGCACTATAAAACCCAGGATGCCTGGACGTGACTCAGTCACTCTGCAAGATTGTGAGGGAGAGGCCACGACTCTCATTCTAAGCTGTGAATCAACTGAACTGTGAGT
The DNA here is from genome assembly GCF_010909765.2 of Amblyraja radiata. Taxonomy (NCBI): domain Eukaryota; kingdom Metazoa; phylum Chordata; class Chondrichthyes; order Rajiformes; family Rajidae; genus Amblyraja; species Amblyraja radiata. The sequence goes on from NC_045969.1 coordinate 24,945,821, forward strand.
CTGCAATGTACTTGTAATCGCGCTGATTGCATAATTTCTGGTAACTGCAGAGCTGATTGCGGAAGTGTCGCTGACTGCGGAAGCCTCAAAGTGTAGAGGCCGCGCTCAGTGTGTGTGTGTGTGTGTGTGTGTGTGTGAGTGTGTGTGAGTGTAAGTGTGAGTGTGCGTGTGCGTGTGCGTGTGTGTGTGTGTGTGTGTGCGTGTGTGTGTGTGTGCGTGTGTGTGTGTGTGTGTGTGTGTGTGTGTGTGTGTGTGTGTGTGTGTGTGTGTGTGTGTGTGTGTGTGTGTGTGTGTGTGTATGTGTGTGTATGTGTTTGTGAGTGTATGGGTGTGTGTGTGTGTGTGTTTGTGAGTGTATGTGTATGTGAGAGTGTATGTGTGTGTGAGTGTGAGTGAGTGAGTGAGTGAGTGAGTGAGTGAGTGAGTGAGTGAGTGAGTGAGTGAGTGAGTGAGTGAGTGAGTGAGTGAGTGAGTGAATGAGTGTGAGTGAGTGAGTGAGTGAGTGTGTGTGTGAGAGTGGTCTCAGTGACTGAGCTGCCAGCCCAAGAATCCATTCTGCCCACAATGTCCATACTAGCCCTGGAAACCAGTCCCTTCGGCCCACAACACCGTGCTAGTGCTCCAGACCCCCCCCCACAGGCCAGCAATATTGGAATTGATGGAGAGGTGGAATATTGCGGGGGACCAACCCTCCTGTGTGAAGCTGGGACCCAACGGGTCCCACTTAGTCTAGTAATCACTATATTTCTCTTTCCTTGTTCCACTTGAATGCACAAATCCCACCTTGTATAATGGAGTATGGATAGTTTGCACATTCTCCCTGCAAGCTCTACGTTCAAATGGAAAGCAAGAATTTTGTACCTGATACTAGAGAAGAATGAGTGCTGATGATCATCTGGAGCTGCTCCCTAGATTCCACTATATGTCTCCTCTACTGTCATACCATCCTCTCCATGACCATTGATCAAATGTGAGGTAATCAATCTTGGAGTTTGTGAGGTAATCAATCTTGGCTCAGTTCCGGGGGCCTCCACACTGCCAGCTCCAAAAGCACCATGTGGACTGGCTTCCCTACTGACTCTGCTGGGTCCTACTTCTCTTATCTTCCAATAGGAATCCTCAATAATGACACCACCGCATCATGCTGCCTTTCTCCCTTTTCCAACCATGCTACTCCTCCTACCACCCTTACACAACCCTGCAAAACCCCCTCCTCTCTCAGGCCCCAATCATATACCCACAGTACCTCACCTGAGCCTCCCTCCAACCCACTGCCTCCCTCTGACCCCAGCCCGCACCCATCCCTCCTGACCTCCCAGTTTTGGATGCAGAATGGTCAGTCCTCATCAGAGGCCTTACCTTTGTGCCCCTGTGCCCACAACTCAAGGAGTTCTGGGCCTGGCATTGTGTACAACTCTTTTTCCGTTGCCTCCTTACTTGGCCATTTCTATGGGAAGGGGTCCTCACCATACAGTGACAACCCCTTCTCTTGTCTCCAACATACTCCCTGTTCATGGACTCGTCAGGCCAGCTTTCTACACTCTCTGGACCTTTACAACTGTTTCCAACTGCTGGCACAACATCAAACATCTTGACTTCTCTACTCCCTTACCCATTCCAATCTCACCCCCTTTGCACAGCCATCCTCTCACTCTGCAACATTGTCATTAAACCCGTCAACAAGAGAGATGCCATTGTAGTCTTCCAGGCTGACCACTACCGTGTTGAGGCCAGGAGCAAGCTTTTGGATACATCCTTGCATCTATCCCTTGACCTGGTCATCATCTCCCAAACTGTTTCTTATCTCATCTCCTCTAGTGATCTCCCCTCCACAGTCTCCAACCTTATCGCTCCCCAGCCCACACTTCTATCTCCTTTCCAAAATCCACAAACTGGACTGCACTAGAAGACCCGTTGTCTCTGCCTGCTCCTACCCCACAGAACTCATCTCCATCTTCCATCTTATCCCCCTTTGTCCAATCCCTTCCCACTTACATCTGCGACATCTCACAAGCCTGTAACTCTTCAATAACTTTCAAATTCTAGGCCCTCATTGCCTCATCTTTACCATGGACGACCAGTCCCTTTACGCCTCCATCCTCCACCAGGAAGGTCTCAAGGTCCTTCAATTCTTCCTCAAACAATTTCCCTCCACTTACACTCTCCTCCGCCCAGTCAAATTTATCCTTGGCCTCAGCAGCCTCACCCTCTTTTGACTCCTCTCACTTTCTCCAAGTTAAAGATGTAAGTATGAGCACTCGTATAGTCCCATCCATGCCTGTCTTTTTCAGTGACATCGAACAATCCTTGTTCTAGGTCTACACTGGTACTATCCCCCAACTCTCACTGCTTCATCAATGATTGCATTGGGGTTACCTCCTGCACCCATGCAGAACTCATTGATTTCATTAGCTTCACCAATAACCAACCCTGGGGCGATATAGTGACACAGCTGGTAGAGTTGCTGCCTCATGGGCCTGTCCCACTGTACGAGCTAATTCAAGAGTTCTCCCGAGTTTCCCCTGATTCGGACTCTGAGAAAATTTACGGTAATAGCCGCTCGTAGGCACTCGGGGCTCTCGTGGGCATTTTTCAACGTTGAAAAATCATCACGAGTCTTCACGAGCTTACCGCATTTCCCGAGTACCTGCCGTTAGCGTTACGAGCCGCTAAGAGACATCCCGAGCTCCGACGTACCCGCTACGTACATTCTACGTGCTTAACCCTTTTTTTTAAACTCGGGAGAGCTCTTGAATTACCTCGTACAGTGGGACAGGCCCTTTACAGTGCCAGAGACCCAGGTTTGATTCTTACCTTGGGTGCTATATGTGTGGAGTTTGCACATTCGACCCATGACTGCGTGGGGTTTGGTGCTCTGGTTCCTCCCGTATCCCAAAGACATACGGGATTATGGGTTAATTGTCATTTGTAAATTGCTCCTAGCGTGTAGGGAGTGGACAAGAAAGTGGGATGACATAGAACTAGTATCAATGGGTGATCAATGGTCGGGGTTATATTCACAACTATCTGTAATTTCTGGAATGGGTGATGTTTCGGGTCGAGACCCTTCTTCAGTCTGAAAGAAGGGTCTAGACCCGAAAAGTCATCCATTCCTTCTCTCCAGAGATGCTGCCGGTCCCGCTGAGTTACTCCTGCATTTCGTGTCTATCTTTAATTTTCTTGGCCCCGCTCTGGGAGTAGAAGTGGGGGCGGATCCGGATCCGCAACGGCCGTGAGCCCCAGGCTGAGTTCGACGATCGTTTGCCTGCTTCTGCTGCTGTTGGAGGTGAGACGTTGCGTCGCGCCAGGGTCTTGGGCTTGTCCCACTTTGGCTGTCAGTTACGCGACAGGCCGGTGGCGCGCGAAAATTTAGTTCGGTACAAAATCCCGGAGCGCCACGCGATACCGCGCACAACTCCGTGCCTCTCCGCGCTTCTCAGTGGGACCGGCCCCGCGCGACCACACGATGCCCCTGCACCTCAACAGGACGACTAGGTCGCGTAATTTGCGTGCCAAGGACACGTAAGTGGGACAGGGCCTTAAGCGACAAGTGTAGCACTTAGCATTTCCTGTGGTTGCAAGGGAAAGTGCCAGGAGAGCGGGTGGTTTGAGTGGGAAGGGACGAATTGACCAGGGAGATGGAGGGAGCGGTCTCTGCGGAAAACAGACAAAGGAGGAGATGAGAAAATGTGGCAAGTGGTGGGATCACGTTGGAGGTGGCAGGATGTACTTTAGTTCTGCTGATATGTTAGTTAGGTCTGTCAGCAATATGGACTTTTGTAAGCTACAAGACCAGATGAACTGATTAAAATCAAAAATCTGAGTTTCAAAAATAGATAACTAAGCCTGAAGGAATGATGAGATATTATTTAATGTTAGAATTGTAAATTTTCCAAATATTTTATTGTCAGTAACAGTGGCAACAATCTTTTATTATAACAATTAGAACATTTCAAAGTAGTGTTACAAACTGAGCCAGATATACTCATGTTAAGAGGCTTGACTAAAACTTTGTTTCACAAGTAAGCTCTGAGGAAGCAGAAAGTAGAGAGGCAGATAAGTTTTAGGAAGAAATTCTAGAGTTTCGCGTTCCTTGTTCCACTTGAATGCCACAAATCCCACCCTTGTATAATGGAGTTATGGGGACAGTTTGCACATTCTCCCTGCAAGCTCTACGTTCAAATGGAAAGCAAGAATTTTGTACCTGATACTAGAGAAGAATGAGTGCTGATGATCATCTGGAGCTGCTCCCTAGATTCCACTATATGTCTCCTCTACTGTCATACCATCCTCTCCATGACCATTGATCAAATGTGAGGTAATCAATCTTGGAGTTTGTGAGGTAATCAATCTTGGCTCAGTTCCGGGGGCCTCCACACTGCCAGCTCCAAAAGCACCATGTGGACTGGCTTCCCTACTGACTCTGCTGGGTCCTACTTCTCTTATCTTCCAATAGGAATCCTCAATAATGACACCACCGCATCATGCTGCCTTTCTCCCTTTTCCAACCATGCTACTCCTCCTACCACCCTTACACAACCCTGCAAAACCCCCTCCTCTCTCAGGCCCCAATCATATACCCACAGTACCTCACCTGAGCCTCCCTCCAACCCACTGCCCCCCTCTGACCCCAGCCCGCACCCATCCCTCCTGACCTCCCAGTTTTGGATGCAGTATGGTCAGTCCTCATCAGAGGCCTTACCTTTGTGCCCCTGTGCCCACAACTCAAGGAGTTCTGGGCCTGGCATTGTGTACAACTCTTTTTCCGTTGCCTCCTTACTTGGCCATTTCTATGGGAAGGGGTCCTCACCATACAGTGACAACCCCTTCTCTTGTCTCCAACATACTCCCTGTTCATGGACTCGTCAGGCCAGCTTTCTACACTCTCTGGACCTTTACAACTGTTTCCAACTGCTGGCACAACATCAAACATCTTGACTTCTCTACTCCCTTACCCATTCCAATCTCACCCCCTTTGCACAGCCATCCTCTCACTCTGCAACATTGTCATTAAACCCGTCAACAAGAGAGATGCCATTGTAGTCTTCCAGGCTGACCACTACCGTGTTGAGGCCAGGAGCAAGCTTTTGGATACATCCTTGCATCTATCCCTTGACCTGGTCATCATCTCCCAGACTGTTTCTTATCTCATCTCCTCTAGTGATCTCCCCTCCACAGTCTCCAACCTTATCGCTCCCCAGCCCACACTTCTATCTCCTTTCCAAAATCCACAAACTGGACTGCACTAGAAGACCCGTTGTCTCTGCCTGCTCCTACCCCACAGAACTCATCTCCATCTTCCATCTTATCCCCCTTTGTCCAATCCCTTCCCACTTACATCTGCGACATCTCACAAGCCTGTAACTCTTCAATAACTTTCAAATTCTAGGCCCTCATTGCCTCATCTTTACCATGGACGACCAGTCCCTTTACGCCTCCATCCTCCACCAGGAAGGTCTCAAGGTCCTTCAATTCTTCCTCAAACAATTTCCCTCCACTTACACTCTCCTCCGCCCAGTCAAATTTATCCTTGGCCTCAGCAGCCTCACCCTCTTTTGACTCCTCTCACTTTCTCCAAGTTAAAGATGTAAGTATGAGCACTCGTATAGTCCCATCCATGCCTGTCTTTTTCAGTGACATCGAACAATCCTTGTTCTAGGTCTACACTGGTACTATCCCCCAACTCTCACTGCTTCATCAATGATTGCATTGGGGTTACCTCCTGCACCCATGCAGAACTCATTGATTTCATTAGCTTCACCACTAACCAACCCTGGGGCGATATAGTGACACAGCTGGTAGAGTTGCTGCCTCATGGGCCTGTCCCACTGTACGAGCTAATTCAAGAGTTCTCCCGAGTTTCCCCTGATTTACGGTAATAGCCGCTCGTAGGCACTCGGGGCTCTTGTGGGCATTTTTCAACGTTGAAAAATCATCACGAGTCTTCACGAGTTTACCGCGTTTCCCGAGTACCTGCTGTTAGCGTAACGAGCCGCTAAGAGACATCCCGAGCTCCGACGTACCCGCTACGTACATTCTACGTGCTTAACCCTTTTTTTTAAACTCGGGAGAGCTCTTGAATTACCTCGTACAGTGGGACAGGCCCTTTACAGTGCCAGAGACCCAGGTTTGATTCTTACCTTGGGTGCTATATGTGTGGAGTTTGCACATTCGACCCATGACTGCGTGGGGTTTGGTGCTCTGGTTCCTCCCGTATCCCAAAGACATACGGGATTATGGGTTAATTGTCATTTGTAAATTGCTCCTAGCGTGTAGGGAGTGGACAAGAAAGTGGGATGACATAGAACTAGTATCAATGGGTGATCAATGGTCGGGGTTATATTCACAACTATCTGTAATTTCTGGAATGGGTGATGTTTCGGGTCGAGACCCTTCTTCAGTCTGAAAGAAGGGTCTAGACCCGAAAAGTCATCCATTCCTTCTCTCCAGAGATGCTGCCGGTCCCGCTGAGTTACTCCTGCATTTCGTGTCTATCTTTAATTTTCTTGGCCCCGCTCTGGGAGTAGAAGTGGGGGCGGATCCGGATCCGCAACGGCCGTGAGCCCCAGGCTGAGTTCGACGATCGTTTGCCTGCTTCTGCTGCTGTTGGAGGTGAGACGTTGCGTCGCGCCAGGGTCTTGGGCTTGTCCCACTTTGGCCGTCAGTTACGCGACAGGCCGGTGGCGCGCGAAGATTTAGTTCGGTACAAAATCCCGGAGCACCGCGCGATACCGCGCACAACTCCATGCCTCTCCGCGCTTCTCAGTGGGACCGGCCCCGCGCGACCACACGATGCCCCTGCACCTCAACAGGACGACTAGGTCGCGTAATTTGCGTGCCAAGGACACGTAAGTGGGACAGGGCCTTAAGCGACAAGTGTAGCACTTAGCATTTCCTGTGGTTGCAAGGGAAAGTGCCAGGAGAGCGGGTGGTTTGAGTGGGAAGGGACGAATTGACCAGGGAGATGGAGGGAGCGGTCTCTGCGGAAAACAGACAAAGGAGGAGATGAGAAAATGTGGCAAGTGGTGGGATCACGTTGGAGGTGGCAGGATGTACTTTAGTTCTGCTGATATGTTAGTTAGGTCTGTCAGCAATATGGACTTTTGTAAGCTACAAGACCAGATGAACTGATTAAAATCAAAAATCTGAGTTTCAAAAATAGATAACTAAGCCTGAAGGAATGATGAGATATTATTTAATGTTAGAATTGTAAATTTTCCAAATATTTTATTGTCAGTAACAGTGGCAACAACTTTTATTTATAACAATTAGAACATTTCAAAGTAGTGTTACAAACTGAGCCAGATATACTCATGTTAAGAGGCTTGACTAAAACTTTGTTTCACAAGTAAGCTCTGAGGAAGCAGAAAGTAGAGAGGCAGATAAGTTTTAGGAAGAAATTCTAGAGTTTAGGATCTTGACAACTGGAAGCATGACCATCAGTGGTGAGGTAATTAAAATTGGGTGCGTACAAATAAGGTTTGATAACAAACAGGAATAGAACATTTTGCCCTCTGAGTCTGCTTTGCTGCTCATCAAGATCAAGGTTGATCATCCTCAGCATCATTTTCCTGTCCTTTCCCCACATTCTTTTACGATCTAGAAATCTATCGAACTTTGTTTCAAATGAACTCAATAACTGAGCCAACAGAGCCCCAGGGTAGAGAATTCTAATTGCAGAGAGACTGTGAGACCTTGCATTGCTCCTGTGTTCAAATCATCCCAAACTAAAGGGAAACATACCATTTGTTTTCTTAATCACTCGTTCCACCTAACAGTGATTAGTGCTCAAGGATACATATGTCTTTTTGAGCACCAACATTATGCAATCTCTCTCATTTGCTACATTCCAACCCACTGGGACAATTCCAAAATCTATATAAATTTGGAAGATGATAACCAAGGCATTCACAATCTCTACATACACCTCTTTAAAACTCTGAGTTGTAGATCATTAGGTCTTTGGCCTTTGTCAGCTTTTAGTCTCACCAAGTTCTCGTACTTTTTTTTAACCAGTCTGTATTTCCGTTAGTTCTTCATTCTTGATATACCCCCGGAGAAGGCCTTGAGATGGCTCTGGATCAGGAGAGGAGGTCCATGGGGAGGAGCGAATGCCACCTAAACACAAGTCGTGGTCTGATCGTTTTTTTTTTACAAAGGAAAAATATAAAACAACTTATTCTACAAGTGTTATTACATAAAAGCTTTGTAGCTTTCTATTTTCAAAAGTTAAAAATAACTTAAGTAACCTGTTAGTCTGGAATTATATTGCCGGAATGAGATTCAATGATAAGTTACCATGACAGTACATTGACTACAGAACTACCATGACTGTACATTAAAATAAATTGTTTCAAGTCAGTAACAGAGTACAATGAAATTGATCCTTGGATTTCTATGGTAGAATAAGGAGAAATCCCACACACTATGTCAGACTTTCAATTAATTAATTATAGGAGAAAATCTGATTTGCCTATTCAGTGTACTCGGGTTTCTAAGTTTATTCCTGAAGGACTCTGCTCCAAAGTAATATAAAAGGGGATCCAAACAGGTATTGATTGCTACACCACATAGAGTAACCACCACAGTTTTCTGAATTAAACAATTATCATGGGTTGTGTTTTTGTTGTGCAGGGTCTTAATGTGAAGGTGGACAGTCCGCAAAATATGATAGGGTAGAAAATTGGCCAGAAATATGACCATGACGATGATAATCATTATAATAGCCTTTCTGCGGGAATTTTTTTGCTTTTCATGCTCTGTCTTTGAGGTTAGCAAAGTTTTAACAACAAAAATGTAGCAGATGGTGATAATAAAGAAGGGTATAATACAACCCATTGTCAGTGAAATTAAATTCATGTTGTATATTTTAATATTATCGTTATCCTCGGGATCGAAACATGTTGTATTATTTTCCTTGGTGATACTGTCATCCTTTAGTATAGGACTGGCCAATAAGCCCAAAAATACCCATATGAAAATGCACACAATCAGAACCATCTTGGTACTCCTGTACTTCAAACAATTGAGTGGATGCACTACAGCAAAGTAACGCAAGATGCTCATTAGAGTTAGAAAGTAGATGCTACAGTACATATTGAGGTACATTGCATAAGACATGAATGTGCATAAGGAATGTGGAAAGTTCCAGATGCCGCCTTGGTAATAATATAGGGCACGCAAAGGCAACGTGCAAAGAAAGAGTAGATCTGCAATTGCAAGGTTCGCCATGACAATGCTGAATGCAGTCTTCCTCTTGTACAACTTCAGGAATACATACAAACAGAAGACATTTTCACAAAATCCTAAAACAAATGTGATGATGTACACTGGTAGGTAGGTATATTTTTTGAAGTCATCAATGTTTTCACAGGTGTCATTCTCAAAGATTACAGTATTATTCATTATCTTCTTTGAAAAAGAACTAGTGCGCCTGTGGTGGGGTTGGCCTGTGGGAAAGAAAACATTAATTTGAGTCATAGCTCTGGAAAGAAGTATAACTGATTTACATAGCCACATTTATTACATTCACATTGTTAAAATATGGAAAGATAACATTTCGCTGGCATATACTGTATGTCACTTCCGAACCAAACAATGTAGTTAGCTCTTTACTCTCCTCAGAAATGACATTGTAAACAACACAATCAAAATATCTACATTAAAATAAATTAAGAATAAAAACCTGATGGACTATTCAGCAATAGACATGGACCTAAAAAGTTACTTTGAGGCCAAACAACCTTGCAAAGTGCTGTTCAGGAATTTAAATACTTGTCTAAATTGGGAGGTCACCACCATTTAGACAAGTATTTAAGTTCTTGACTAGCAACTCTACCTGGGTACATCATGAGGTGGCAGCATTGCCACATGCAGTCATTAAGGAACAGGCCTGGAAGCCTTCAACACCATTTCCAGGTCCCATGCTACCAGGTTAAACACAGACAAGAAAACTTACGGTTTGTTACACCAGCACTGTCACAAGTTTAGTTTATCATTCTTCATGTCAAACACGACCAGGAAGAAGCATTCAGGGCAGCTTGAACACAGTTTATATTCTGTATGACTAATTGCCACGGTCACTAGCAAGAAATCCGCCACACATGGAGTTGTCTGAGTACTGAATGGCATAGATTTGGATTCAGAGAACCAGACTGGTTCTCTGCCAGGCAGTGAGAGAACCATATGAGGTAAAAAAAACTTACTTCAATTTACATGTTGCTAAAATTGGCCATTGCTCCCAGAATGCCTCAATTCACTTCCCAATTTTGTCAGGACTGTACCAGATGACGAAAACCCTGGAATGCACGAAAAGATCATAAAAAAAATAGGAATAGAAATAGGTCACATGCCCTCTCAAGCGTATCCCACCATTTAATAAAATCTGTCGTAGGTCACAGTTCCACTTCTGTGTTAGTTCCAAATACCCCTCAATTCTCCCGTCTTTCAAAAATTTATCTTTCTTTTCTGTAAAGACTTCAAATATCCTTGTACTGTACTGTAAATGTACTGTAATACACTGTACACCGTATGGCTCAATTGTAATCATGTATTGGCTTTTGCTGACTCAATAGCACACAACAAAAGCTTTTCACTGTCCCCGAGTTCACATGACAATAAACTAAACTGAACTCAAGTGATCTAGCTTCCACAAACATCTGGAGGCGATTCACCATCTTTTGCAGAAGTAATTCCTACAGGCCTAAGTTTGAAATAACCACACCCTTTTTTGTAACCGTGTCTTGTCATTTGAGACTCACTCACCAGCGGAAACATCTCAACATATATCCTGCTGCGCCCCCCTTAGCATCTGATCTGTTTTAGTAAAATCAACCCTCATTCTTCTAAACTCCAAAGAATAAAGTGCTACATTTTTTAACTCTTCATGATAGGGCAACCCTCTCATCCCAGTAAGCAGTGTTGGCCGGCTGTAGGTCCAGCTGGGGAGGGCGGGCCAGGGTGGTATGGGGCATTCGGCGCTACAAGCAGCCAGGCAGGTGGCACAAGCTGTGGTGGGCAGGTTGCCAGGGTGGCATGGATATTACTGGTGCTACAAGTGGCCGGGGAGGCGGTACAAGCTTGGGATGGCATGGGCAGCTGTCAACAGGTAAGTCCGCTACAACCAAAATCCGTTATAAACATGTCCGTTAAAACAGGGTTTACTGTATAGACAATAAATAATCAAAGGCCAAGAACAGATCCCTGTGGCACTGTTAGTTATATCCTTCCAGCCTGTTGAAGAGAACCATTTATTCCAACTATCAGCCTTCTATGTGATAATTATCTTCATGCACTTTCCTTATTACCATGAGCTCTTATGCTTCATATATGTGGTAGCTTATTAAAAGTCTTCCAGAAACCCAAATACACTACATTTACAAGTTTCCATTCATTGACTCTGCTTGTTACAACCTCAAAGAATTCCAGCGAGTTTATGAAACATGAAACTTTCATAAAACTCTGTTGAATAAATGAATGAATAAATGAATGAATGAATAAGTTTATTGGCCAAGTATTCACATACAAGGAATTTGCATTGGTGCAACACCCGTAAGTGACAACATGACATACAGTGACAGTTAGGAATGACACATAAAACATTAAACATTAATAATAAAACATTATCAATTAAACATGTGAATTAAATAAAATACCAGAGCAAAAGGAGGCTACAGATATTTGGTTATTGAGTAGAGCTACTACTCGTGGGAAAAAGCTGTTTTTATGTCTGGCTGTGGCAGCTTTGACAGTCCGGAGTCACCTTCCAGAGGGAAGTGATTCAAAGAGTTTGTGGCCAGGGTGAGAGGAGTCAGAGATGATCTTACCCGCTCGCTTCCTGGCCCTTGCAGTGTACAGTTCGTCAATGGAGGGCAGATTGCAGCCAATAACCTTCTCAGCTGATCGGACGATTCGCTGCAGCCTCCAGGTGTCGTGCTTGGTGGCTAAGCCAAACCAGACCATGATGGAGAAGGTGAGGACAGACTCTACGATGGCCGTATAGAATTGGACCATCATTGCCGGTGGCAGATTGCAATTGGACCATCATTACCTGTGGCAGATTCCTCAGCTGCCGCAGGAAGTACATCCTCTGTTGCAGGCATGGAAATCGTTATCAAAACATGGGGAGACCGGGGGACACAATTTCTTGGCAGTCGCGTGCGCACACTCACACATGCGCGAAGCTTCAGAGGCTTCAGCCGTGGGCCCTGTGGACGGTAATTAGCTCAGGATTCTTCCAGTTTCCAGCCCCACAACGTGGATGCTTCTACTACCGGGCGGTTACCATTAGAATGAGTCAACTAGTGCAGGCCTGTACCACTTATTTAAAAACCACCGGACATCATGCTGGACAACATAATATAGGACAGGACACAATATGTTACAAAGCGTGGAATGGGGGGGGGGAGGGACCATCCCCCACCTCTGAAAACATGGAGGGGACACAATTGGCCTATACTTTCCTGTTTTTCCCGCCTGTGTGTTTGGGGGGTGGTTAGTGTGTGTGTGAGGCCGCAGACCCCCCCCCCCCCCCGCAAATGTGCGTTGGGGAAACAGACTTGGTCTAGTATATATTTAAAACTCTCATGTTGGTTTGTCCAGGGTCTATTTCGCGAATATTCGTTTTAGGCGTTTGTGAATCTCCTCCTCCGAAATTTGCAAAAACGAAACAATTTTTACATATTCCGGTAGGGTTTTTCCTCCTCCTCTTATGTTTGTAAAATTAGAACATTCGGTTCATCCTTTCACTGCTTTTTCGGTAAAAACCATTAAACATTTCAAAAAAATCAAACTGCTTCTCGCCCATAGAACGTTGATGAACGTTCCATCGTGTGATGTCAACAATGACAATGCTCAAGGAGAGAAATAGAAGGAAAATAGAGAACAAAAGAAGAGAGAGAAAGAAGAAGAGAGATAGAGAAGAGAGAGAGAGCGAGAAGAAGAGGAAACGAAGAGAGAGAGAGAAGGAGAAGAGAGATAGAGAGCGAAGAGAGCTATCGATCTCAATATCATGCTCTCTATCGCCTCGCCTCGATCCCTCTCTATCATCTACCTCTCTTCTCTCTCGATATTCTCTCTCTCTCTCTCTCTCTCTCTCCTCTCTTTCTCTCTCTCTCCCTCAATCTCTCCCTCAATCTCTCCCTCCCCCTCTCCCTCCCTCCCCCTCTCTCCCCCCTCGATATTTCGATATTATTCGATATTTCCACGCTAATCAATTCCACATCACAATCCACTGCATTTATATTTCTACTCATCACCACCCTCAATACCTATCTGGATTAACGACCTCACCTCCTTTCCCTTTTTGCCTATTTAGAACACTCAATACCCTGTAACATTGTTCCTAGTTCACGTCACCATGCAACCATGTCTCTGTAACACCCATTTGTTAAACAAATATTTATTTCTGTTTGTACTATTAAATGATCTAGCATGTTATAAATGATCTGTGAATTCAAATGGTGTGGCATTATTATTATTACCCAGTGCCTCGACCTATGAAGACAAGCTTGCCATACACCTTCATTATCACCCAAAAATCACAACACCAATGGATAGTGTGATAAAGAAGGCGATCAGCTTGCTTGCCTTCAATGCTCCTAAGGGTCCTGCTAGCCTTCATTTTCTGAGTAGAAAAATTGTTACAATACGTTCCTAGTTATCCCCTCTCACTTTAAAACATTTGTTAGGCCATGTTGGATTATCGTGTGCAGTGCTCGTTTTGAAGGCTTTGGAGTCAATACAGATGGGGTTTACCAGCCCTGACCATCCCCGTCCCCGTCCCCGTCCCCTCCCTAGTGTCCTCCCCCCGCCCCGTCAGGGGATGGCCAGAGACGTCGGGAGTCAGACACGAGAGGCGGCCCCAGGCCCACAGCCAGTGCGGAGATGCAGCGTTAAATGCAGCTCAACTCTGCCTGTCTCGCCGGGTTACCAACCAGCCCTGCCTGGGCTTACGGGAATGACGGCCCAGGCTTACAGCCAGCACGGAGAAGCAGCGCTAACTCCACGGCTCCGGGCTGGTATCCCGTCAGTCCAGGCAGGGCTGTAGGTTAACCCGGCGAGACAGGCAGAGTTGAGCTGGATTTAGCGCTGCTTCTCCGCGCTGGCTGTGGGCCTAGGGGCGCTGCACCCGTCTGACTCCTGACATCTCTGGCCGCCCCCGAATGGGGGGGGGTGGATATTCGGGAGGGGACGGGGATGGTTTATTGGCGGTTCGGCAGCGATTGCAGTGCCGGAGACCTGGGTTCGTCCTGGCTAGAGACGAGGCGCAGCTCTGTGTCCATGCCACGGCACGGCCGCCGAGAGTTTTTATCGCTTGTGAGTTTTGACAAATCCCATGATTCCTTGCGTATTTCAGAATACCGAACTCGCTTATTGAAAGCGAATTCTTCCCTATTGCTAATACCAGTGCCGCATGAATAGGAACTCATTTGCCCCTCTCCCTTTAAGCCACAAGTATACTTTTTAAATTGTATTTACCCGCTGTTAATTTCCACATAGCTCAGATAATAACTTGGAGATTATCAGATGGTAGAGCTTCCGTCTCATACAGCCAGAGACCTGAATTCAATCCTGACCTCGGGTGCTGTCTGTGTGGAATTTGCGTGTTTTCACTATGACCACATTTCCTCCCACTTCCCAAAGACATGCGGATTTGTAGGTTAATTGGCCACATGTAAATTGGCACCAGTGTGTAGGGAGTAGATGACAAAGTGGAATAACATAGAACTAGTGTGAACGGGTGATCGATGGTCAGCGTGGACTCTGTGGGCTGAAGGGACAGTTTCCATGCTGTTTCTTTCAATCAATTCTGCTGTTCAATTTATTCTCAAACAGCTCATAATCCCCCGGTACTCTGATTTGTCAATAGTGCCTACTTGGACCACAACTGTTTCCATCCCTCCCACTCACGGTTTTTCTGTAGCCAAGATAAGATGTTCATAACCCTGGCACTGGGCACACAACTCGGCCATGAGGATATGGATGGGCTTCCTTTGAATTGTGCTGGCACAGTGACCTAATTAATCACATAAGTAGGATTACAGATAGACCTTTAAACTGAATTGACGGGATGGTTCTCGTGATAATAAGTTCAATAAATTAAAAATAAATGAGGAGGCAGTGGCATGGGATAATGCAGGGGAGAATAAAAATCAAAGTATCATATGAAACGGCAGAAAATATTAGCAAAACTGGATGGCAGCAAGTGAATTCAG
Source organism: Amblyraja radiata (assembly GCF_010909765.2). NCBI lineage: Eukaryota > Metazoa > Chordata > Chondrichthyes > Rajiformes > Rajidae > Amblyraja > Amblyraja radiata. Next base: position 24,961,036 of record NC_045969.1, read on the forward strand.
AATAAGTAAAAAGTTAAAAAATCAAACATAGAATCATATAGCGGAGGAACAGTGCCTTTAGCTCACCATGTCTGTGCCAACCTTGAAACTAATCCCATCTGCTTGCACATGATCTATTTCCCTCAAATGCCTGTTTAGACACTGCTATGGTATCTGTTTCAACCACTTCCCATGGAACCACATTCTACATATTTACCCCCTTATGTAAAAACAAATTGCAGCCTTTAAATCTATGCCCTCTGACAGTGCCTTTTCCCTTGTTTGTTGCTCTGATCCCCATCTCCAGCAGCAGACAATCCAGGATAAGCACACGATCAGTGACTGGCTGCCGGAAAACACCAGCACCTTGGACAGAGCTCTGGATTGAGCTGAGCCAAAGGAGCTACAACTGTGTCCAATTAGCTACTACTGGATTGATCTGCCTGCACCTCGTCAGAATCCTTCTAAAAAACCAAGCCTGTTCCAGCCAGAGGAGGAAAAGGAAAGTGGTGAGAAATGCAAAGCAGAAGAGAAAGGGGGAGCAGGAGAAAGGGGAACCAAGTGAAAGGAAGAAATAGGAAGAAAGAGAGAAAAGAGGAAAAAAAGGAAAGAAGAGAAAGTGGGTCACCTTCCACCTCGCTGTGTTCCCCTTTTGCAGGCTTGGAGGCAGACTGAGCTGCCGGGACAAACTTGAGACAACCAGTGCTTCTTCTTCGAGGTCAGGACTGAGCTGCCAGGTCAAGCCTTAGACAGCTAAGAATCCCCCTTTGAGGCCAAGACTGAGCGGCTGGGGAAAACCCCAGAACGCCAGAGCCTCTTCACCTCTCCCCTGAAGATGAGGGACTCTGCCCGTACGCAGAGTGCAAAGAGTGAACTGTATGGACTGTGCCTCCTCCTTTTCGTGGCCAAGGCTGAGCTACCAGGGGAAGCCCGAGACTGCCAGTATCTCCTTCACGGTCAAGAATGAGCTGCCAGGACAAGCCAGAGATCGCCATCATATCCTTTTGAGGCAAGAGTGAACTGCAGGTGCAAGCCTGAGATAGCCGTGCCTTCTTCAAGATCAGAAATGACCCACCGGGAAAAGCCTAAGACAGCACTATAAAACCCAGGATGCCTGGACGTGACTCAGTCACTCTGCAAGATTGTGAGGGAGAGGCCACGACTCTCATTCTAAGCTGTGAATCAACTGAACTGTGAGTCTGCAATGTACTTGCAATAAATGATTTGTTAGCCCTTAATGACAATGCCATGAGTTGTTTAGCCTGCTTCCCTGCCTGTGCTTGAAACTGCAATGCTTTGTTAGGTCTGACTGTGTTTGGAAGGAATAAATGTTTTATTAGGTCCGACTGTGTTGGTTCAAAAGTCCCGCTCATTTCATGACTTCCGCTTAGTGGACAGGTTGCACTGATTGCATAATTTCCGCTGTGTGCAGAGGTCGCGCTGATTGCATAATTTCTGGTAACTGCAGAGCTGATTGCGGAAGTGTCGCTGACTGCGGAAGCCTCAAAGTGGAGAGGCCGCGCTCAGTGTGTGTGTGTGTGTGTGTGTGAGTGTGAGTGTGAGTGTGAGTGCGTGTGCGTGTGCGTGTGCATGTGTGTGTGTGTGTGTGTGTGTGTGTGTGTGTGTGTGTGTGTGTGTGTGTGTGTGTGTGTGTGTGTGTGTGTGTGTGTGTGTGTGTGTATGCGTGTGTATGTGTTTGTGAGTGTATGGGTGTGTGTGTGTGTGTGTTTGTGAGTGTATGTGTATGTGAGAGTGTATGTGTGTGTGAGTGTGAGTGTGTGTGTGAGTGAGTGAGTGAGTGAGTGAGTGAGTGAGTGAGTGAGTGAGTGAGTGAGTGAGTGAGTGAGTGTGTAAGAGTGGTCTCAGTGACTGAGCTGCCAGCCCAAGAATCCATTCTGCCCACAATGTCCATACTAGCCCTCAGGAAACCAGTCCCTTCGGCCCACAACACCGTGCTAGTGCTCCAGTCCCCCCCCCCCCCCCCCCCCACTGGCCAGCAATATTGGAATTGATGGAGAGGTGGAATATTGCGGGGGACCAACCCTCCTGTGTGAAGCTGGGACCCAACGGGACCCACTTAGTCTAGTAATCACTATATTTCTCTTTCCTTGTTCCACTTGAATGCACAAATCCCACCTTGTATAATGGAGTATGGACAGTTTGCACATTCTTCCTGCAAGCTCTACGTTCAAATGGAAAGCAAGAATTTTGTACCTGATACTAGAGAAGAATGAGTGCTGATGATCATCTGGAGCTGCTCCCTAGATTCCACTATATGTCTCCTCTACTGTCATACCATCCTCTCCATGAACATTGATCAAATGTGAGGTAATCAATCTTGGAGTTTGTGAGGTATTCAATCTTGGCTCAGTTCCGGGGGCCTCCACACTGCCACCTCCAAAAGCACCATGTGGACTGGCTTCCCTACTGACTCTGCTGGGTCCTACTGCTCTTATCTTCCAATAGGAATCCTCAATAATGACACCACCGCATCATGCTGCCTTTCTCCCTTTTCCAACCATGCTACTCCTCCTACCACCCTTACACAACCCTGCAAAACCCCCTCCTCTCTCAGGCCCCAATCATATACCCACAGTACCTCACCTGAGCCTCCCTCCAACCCACTGCTCCCCTCTGACCCCAGCCCGCACCCATCCCTCCTGACCTCCCAGTTTTGGATGCAGAATGGTCAGTCCTCATCAGAGGCCTTACCTTTGTGCCCCTGTGCCCACAACTCAAGGAGTTCTGGGCCTGGCATTGTGTACAACTCTTTTTCCGTTGCCTCCTTACTTGGCCATTTCTATGGGAAGGGGTCCTCACCATACAGTGACAACCCCTTCTCTTGTCTCCAACATACTCCCTGTTCATGGACTCGTCAGGCCAGCTTTCTACACTCTCTGGACCTTTACAACTGTTTCCAACTGCTGGTACAACATCAAACATCTTGACTTCTCTACCTTACCCATTCCAATCTCACCCCCTTTGCACAGCCATCCTCTCACTCTGCAACATTGTCATTAAACCCGTCAACAAGAGAGATGCCATTGTAGTCTTGCAGGCTGACCACTACCGTGTTGAGACCAGGAGCAAGCTTTTGGATACATCCTTGCATCTATCCCTTGACCTGGTCATCATCTCCCAGACTGTTTCTTATCTCATCTCCTCTAGTGATCTCCCCTCCACAGTCTCCAACCTTATCGCTCCCACACTTCTATCTCCTTTCCAAAATCCACAAACTGGACTGCACTAGAAGACCCGTTGTCTCTGCCTGCTCCTACCCCACAGAACTCATCTCCATCTTCCATCTTATCCCCCTTTGTCCAATCCCTTCCCACTTACATCTGCGACATCTCACAAGCCTGTAACTCTTCAATAACTTTCAAATTCTAGGCCCTCATTGCCTCATCTTTACCATGGACGACCAGTCCCTTTACGCCTCCATCCTCCACCAGGAAGGTCTCAAGGTCCTTCAATTCTTCCTCAAACAATTTCCCTCCACTTACACTCTCCTCCGCCCAGTCAAATTTATCCTTGGCCTCAGCAGCCTCACCCTCTTTTGACTCCTCTCACTTTCTCCAAGTTAAAGATGTAAGTATGAGCACTCGTATAGTCCCATCCATGCCTGTCTTTTTCAGTGACATCGAACAATCCTTGTTCTAGGTCTACACTGGTACTATCCCCCAACTCTCACTGCTTCATCAATGATTGCATTGGGGTTACCTCCTGCACCCATGCAGAACTCATTGATTTCATTAGCTTCACCACTAACCAACCCTGGGGCGATATAGTGACACAGCTGGTAGAGTTGCTGCCTCATGGGCCTGTCCCACTGTACGAGCTAATTCAAGTTCTCCCGAGTTTCCCCTGATTTACGGTAATAGCCGCTCGTAGGCACTCGGGGCTCTTGTGGGCATTTTTCAACGTTGAAAAATCATCACGAGTCTTCACAAGTTTACCGCGTTTCCCGAGTACCTGCTGTTAGCGTAACGAGCCGCTAAGAGACATCCCGAGCTCCGACGTACCCGCTACGTACATTCTACGTGCTTAACCCTTTTTTTTAAACTCGGGAGAGCTCTTGAATTACCTCGTACAATGGGACAGGCCCTTTACAGTGCCAGAGACCCAGGTTTGATTCTTACCTTGGGTGCTATATGTGTGGAGTTTGCACATTCGACCCATGACTGCGTGGGGTTTGGTGCTCTGGTTCCTCCCGTATCCCAAAGACATACGGGATTATGGGTTAATTGGCATTTGTAAATTGCTCCTAGCGTGTAGGGAGTGGACAAGAAAGTGGGATGACATAGAACTAGTATGAATGGGTGATCAATGGTCGTTTGTGTGATTGGCTGGGTTATATTCACAACTATCTGTAATTTCTGGAATGGGTGATGTTTCGGGTCGAGACCCTTCTTCAGTCTGAAAGAAGGGTCTAGACCCGAAAAGTCATCCATTCCTTCTCTCCAGAGATGCTGCCAGTCCCGCTGAGTTACTCCTGCATTTCGTGTCTATCTTTAATTTTCTTGGCCCCGCTCTGGGAGTAGAAGTGGGGGCGGAACCGGATCCGCAACGGCCGTGAGCCCCAGGCTGAGTTCGACGATCGTTTGCCTGCTTCTGCTGCTGTTGGAGGTGAGACGTTGCGTCGCGCCAGGGTCTTGGGCTTGTCCCACTTTGGCCGTCAGTTACGCGACAGGCCGGTGGCGCGCGAAGATTTAGTTCGGTACAAAATCCCGGAGCACCGCGCGATACCGCGCACAACTCCGTGCCTCTCCGCGCTTCTCAGTGGGACCGGCCCCGCGCGGCCACACGATGCCCCTGCACCTCAACATGACGACTAGGTCGCGTAATCTGCGTGCCAAGGACACGTAAGTGGGACAGGGCCTTAAGCGACAAGTGTAGCACTTAGCATTTCCTGTGGTTGCAAGGGAAAGTGCCCGGAGAGGGGGTGGTTTGAGTGGGAAGGGACGAATTGACCAGGGAGATGGAGGGAGCGGTCTCTGCGGAAAACAGACAAAGGAGGAGATGGGAAAATGTGGCAAGTGGTGGGATCACGTTGGAGGTGGCAGGATGTACTTTAGTTCTGCTGATATGTTAGTTAGGTCTGTCAGCAATATGGACTTTTGTAACCTACAAGACCAGATGAACTGATTAAAATCAAAAATCTGAGTTTCAAAAATAGATAACTAAGCCTGAAGGAATGATGAGATATTATTTAATGTTAGAATTGTAAATTTTCCAAATATTTTATTGTCAGTAACAGTGGCAACATCTTTTATTTATAACAATTAGAACATTTCAAAGTAGTGTTACAAACTGAGCCAGATATACTCATGTTAAGAGGCTTGACTAAAACTTTGTTTCACAAGTAAGCTCTGAGGAAGCAGAAAGTAGAGAGGCAGATAAGTTTTAGGAAGAAATTCTAGAGTTTAGGATCTTGACAACTGGAAGCATGACCATCAGTGGTGAGGTAATTAAAATTGGGTGCGTTCAAATAAGGTTTGATAACAAACAGGAATAGAACATTTTGCCCTCTGAGTCTGCTTTGCTACTCATCAAGATCAAGGTTGATCATCCTCAGCATCATTTTCCTGTCCTTTCCCCGCATTCTTTTACGATCTAGAAATCTATCGAACTTTGTTTCAAATGAACTCAATAACTGAGCCAACAGAGCCCCAGGGTAGAGAATTATAATTGCAGAGAGACTGTGAGACCTTGCATTGCTCCTGTGTTCAAATCATCCCAAACTAAAGGGAAACATACCATTTGTTTTCTTAATCACTCGTTCCACCTAACAGTGATTAGTGCTCAAGGATACATATGTCTTTTTGAGCACCAACATTATGCAATCTCTCTAATTTGCTACATTCCAACCCACTGGGACAATTCCAAAATCTATATAAATTTGGAAGATGATAACCAAGGCATTCACAATCTGTGAATACACCTCTTTAAAACTCTGAGTTGTAGATCATTAGGTCTTTGGCCTTTGTCAGCTTTTAGTCTCACCAAGTTCTCGTACTTTTTTTTAACCAGTCTGTATTTCCGTTAGTTCTTCATTCTTGATATACCCCCGGAGAAGGCCTTGAGATGGCTCTGGATCAGGAGAGGAGGTCCATGGGGAGGAGCGAATGCCACCTAAACACAAGTCGTGGTCTGATCGTTTTTTTTTTACAAAGGAAAAATATAAAACAACTTATTCTACAAGTGTTATTACATAAAAACTTTGTAGCTTTCTATTTTCAAAAGTTAAAAATAACTTAAGTAACCTGTTAGTCTGGAATTATATTGCCGGAATGAGATTCAATGATAAGTTACCATGACTGTACATTGACTACAGAACTACCATGACTGTACATTAAAATAAATTGTTTCAAGTCAGTAACAGAGTACAATGAAATTGATCCTTGGCTTTCTATGGTAGAATAAGGAGAAATCCCACACACTATGTCAGACTTTCAATTAATTAATTATAGGAGAAAATCAGATTTGCCTATTCAGTGTACTCGGGTTTCTAAGTTTATTCCTGAAGGACTCTGCTCCAAAGTAATATAAAAGGGGATCCAAACAGGTATTGATTGCTACACCACATAGAGTAACCACCACAGTTTTCTGAATTAAACAATTATCATGGGTTGTGTTTTTGTTGTGCGGGGTCCTAATGTGAATGTGGACAGTCCGCAAAATATGATAGGGTAAAAAATTAGCCAGAAATATGACCATGACGATGATAATCATTATAATAGCCTTTCTGCGGGAATTATTTTGCTTTTCATGCTCTGTCTTTGAGGTTAGCAAAGTTTTAACAACAAAAATGTAGCAGATGGTGATAATAAAGAAGGGTATAATACAACCCATTGTCAGTGAAATTAAATTCATGTTGTATATTTTAATATTATCGTTATCCTCGGGATAACATGTTGTATTATTTTCCTTGGTGATACTGTCATCCTTTAGTATAGGACTGGCCAATAAGCCCAAAAATACCCATATGAAAATGCACACAATCAGAACCATCTTGGTACTCCTGTACTTCAAACAATTGAGTGGATGCACTACAGCAAAGTAACGCAAGATGCTCATTAGAGTTAGAAAGTAGATATATCGTCAAGCATGGGAAAATGAAATGGGATTGGCTATAACAAAAGAAAACTGGGAAGAAAGTCTACAACGAATACACAGTATATGTCTGGCGTTCATTAAACGCCAGACATATACTGATACAATTTAAAGTATTATATAGGTTACATTATTCGAAAACTAAATTAAATAGTATTTTTCCGAATCTCTCCGCTATTTGTGATAAGTGCAAGAAAGCAGAGGCAAATTTAATACATAGTTTCGTTACATGTCCTAAATTGAATTATTACTGGACAGAAATTTTTAAAGTTATTTCTGAAGTCATCAAAGTTAAATTGGACCCTAACCCAAAGCTAATAATATTGGGAATTCCGGATTTACATCTATCACTTACAGTAAATCAAAGAAATTTCTTTGATTACTGTTTGATAATTGGGAAAAAAATCATATTGAAATTTTGGAAGGGTACATTATCCCCCACAACCAAAATGTGGGCAACAGAGATGATGGAGACGTTACATCTGGAAAGAATTAGATTTGTCCTATTGGACAAGTATAATTCTTTTGAACAGATATGGTCTCCATATATACAGTATTTAGAGAAGTAGCTGTTCTTGGCAACACAGCTCGGCGTGCACCCTGCGGGATTTGGTGAGAATAATTCATTTTTATATTGGAATTAACATATATGTCTTTATTGATACTATCACTTGTAGTAGTGTTATTAATAATACATATTGTGGTTACTCAAATTTTTTTTTATTTTTTTTTCGTTTCTCTTTTCTTTCTTATATATAATCAAATTATTATTTAATCACTCTCTTAATGATTTATAACTGTTCTATTCTTTCTCTATCATTATTTCTAAAAAAATAGTAGATAAGTATTACTAGTGTTTTACTTAATGCAAATTGAATTAATTTGATATAAAGTTGTTTGAAGCATTGTAATTGATTACCTTTAATAAAAAAATATATTAAAAAAAGAAAAAGAACTAGTGCGCTCCGGGTGGGGTTGGCCTGTGGGAAAGAAAACATTAATTTGAGTCATAGCTCTGGAAAGAAGTATAACTGATTTACATAGCCACATTTATTACATTCACATTGTTAAAATATGGAAAGATAACATTTCGCTGACATATACTGTATGTCACTTCCGAACCAAACAATGTAGTTAGCTCTTTACTCTCCTCAGAAATGACATTGTAAACAACACAATCAAAATATCTACATTCAAATAAATTAAGAATAAAAACCTGATGGACTATTCAGCAATAGACATGGACCTAAAAAGTGACTTTGAGGCCAAACAACCTTGCAAAGCGCTGTTCAGGAATTTAAATACTTGTCTAAATTGGGAGGTCACCACCATTTAGACAAGTATTTAAGTTCTTGACTAGCAACTCTACCTGGGTACATCATGAGGTGGCAGCATTGCCACATGCAGTCATTAAGGAACAGGCCTGGAAGCCTTCAACACCATTTCCAGGTCCCATGCTACCAGGTTAAACACAGACAAGAAAACTTACAGTTTGTTACACCAGCACTGTCACAAGTTTAGTTTATCATTCTTCATGTCAAACACGACCAGGAAGAAGCATTCAGGGCAGCTTGATCACAGTTTATATTCTGTATGACTAATTGCCACGGTCACTAGCAAGAGACCCGCCACACATGGAGTTGTCTGAGTACTAAATGGCATAGATTTGGATTCAGAGAACCAGACTGGTTCTCTGCCAGGCAGTGAGAGAACCATATGAGGTAAAAAAAACTTACTTCAATTTACATGTTGCTAAAATTGGCCATTGCTCCCAGAATGCCTCAATTCACTTCCCAATTTTGTCAGGACTGTACCAGATGACGAAAACCCTGGAATGCACGAAAAGATCATTAAAACAATAGGAATAGGAATAGGTCACATGCCCTCTCAAGCGTATCCCACCATTTAATAAAATCTGTTGTAGGTCACAGTTCCACTTCTGTGTTAGTTCCAAATACCCCTCAATTCTCCCGTCTTTCAAAAATTTATCTTTCTTTTCTGTAAAGACTTCAAATATCCTTGTACTGTACTGTAAATGTACTGTAATACACTGTACACTGTATGGCTCAATTGTAATCATGTATTGGCTTTTGCTGACTCGATAGCACACAACAAAAGCTTTTCACTGTCCCCGAGTTCACGTGACAATAAACTAAACTGAACTCAAGTGATCTAGCTTCCACAAACATCTGGAGGAGATTCACCATCTTTTGCAGAAGTAATTCCTACAGGCCTAAGTTTGAAATAACCACACCCTTTTTTGTAACCGTGTCTTGTCATTTGAGACTCACTCACCAGCGGAAACATCTCAACATATATCCTGCTGCGCCCCCCTTAGCATCTGATCTGTTTTAGTAAAATCAACCCTCATTCTTCTAAACTCCAAAGAATAAAGAGCTACATTTTTTAACTTCATGATAGGGCAACCCTCTCATCCCAGGTAAGCAGTGTTGGCCGGCTGTAGGTCCAGCTGGGAGGGCGGGCCAGGGTGGTATGGGGCATTCGGCGCTACAAGCAGCCAGGCAGGTGGCACAAGCTGTGGGTGGGCAGGTTGCCAGGGTGGCATGGATATTACTGGTGCTACAAGTGGCCGGGGAGGCGGTACAAGCTTGGGATGGCATGGGCAGCTGTCAACAGGTAAGACCGCTACAACCAAAATCCGTTATAAACATGTCCGTTAAAACAGGGTTTACTGTATAGACAATAAATAATCAAAGGCCAAGAACAGATCCTTGTGGCACTGTTAGTTATATCCTTCCAGCCTGTTGAATAGAACCATTTATTCCAGTCTGAAGAAGGGTTTCGGCCCGAAACGTCGCCTATTTCCTTCGCTCCATAGATGCTGCTGCACCCGCTGAGTTCCTCCAGCAATTTTGTGTACCTTCCATTTATTCCAACTATCAGCCTTCTATGTGATAATTATCTTCATGCACTTTCCTTATTACCATGAGCTCTTATGCTTCATATATGTGGTAGCTTATTGAAAGTCTTCCAGAAACCCAAATACACTACATTTACAAGTTTCCATTCATGGACTCTGCTTGTTACAACCTCAAAGAATTCCAGCGAGTTTATGAAACATGAAACTTTCATAAAACTCTGTTGAATAAATGAATGAATAAATGAATGAATGAATAAGTTTATTGGCCAAGTATTCACATACAAGGAATTTGCCTTGGTGCTCCACCCACAAGTGACAACATGACATACAGTGACAGTTAGGAATGACACATAAAACATTAAACATTAATAATAAAACATTATCAATTAAACATGTGAATTAAATAAAATACCAGAGCAAAATGAGGCTACAGATATTTGGTTATTGAGTAGAGCTACTACTCGTGGGAAAAAAGCTGTTTTTATGTCTGGCTGTGGCAGCTTTGACAGTCCGGAGTCACCTTCCAGAGGGAAGTGATTCAAAGAGTTTGTGGCCAGGGTGAGAGGGAGTCAGAGATGATCTTACCCGCTCGCTTCCTGGCCCTTGCAGTGTACAGTTCGTCAATGGAGGGCAGATTGCAGCCAATAACCTTCTCAGCTGATCGGACGATTCGCTGCAGCCTCCAGGTGTCGTGCTTGGTGGCTAAGCCAAACCAGACCATGATGGAGAAGGTGAGGACAGACTCTACGATGGCCGTATAGAATTGGACCATCATTGCCGGTGGCAGATTGCAATTGGACCATCATTACCTGTGGCAGATTCCTCAGCTGCCGCAGGAAGTACATCCTCTGTTGCAGGCATGGAATCGTTATCAAAACATGGGGAGACCGGGGGACACAATTTCTTGGCAGTCGCGTGCGCACACTCACACATGCGCGAAGCTTCAGAGGCTTCAGCCGTGGGCCCTGTGGACGGTAATTAGCTCAGGATTCTTCCAGTTTCCAGCCCCACAACGTGGATGCTTCTACTACGGGCGGTTACCATTAGAATGAGTCAACTAGTGCAGGCCTGTACCACTTATTTAAAAACCACCGGACATCATGCTGGACAACATAATATAGGACAGGACCCAATATCTTACAAAGCTTGGAATGGGGGGGGGAGGGGACCATCCCCCACCTCTGAAAACATGGAGGGGACACAATTGCCTATACTTTCCTGTTTTTCCCGCCTGTGTGTTTGGGGGG